>NC_057809.1:141035195-141335195 GCF_018294505.1 Triticum aestivum | reverse complement strand
ATGCCCATGCCTAGTGGAGGCCTCATGCTCCGCGCTGGTGGGAAGACTAGTATAGGCGCCGGACGCGGCTATTTTTTGCCCATTTTTGTAACCAAATTTTCCACTTCTTGGAATGAAGTTTGGAGGTCTCGCATCTTTATTCAAAAAGGGGTGGGAACTTTTTCAACTTGAAGCGTTTTTCTTTCTTGAATTTCGTTTTTAAGAGGAATGGCGGTCGCTAGTTGCTTCCCCCATCGCATCCTGCAAGCAGGGGTTGGGCACGGTGTGTATGCTTGTGCCGGCCTAGGCCACGAGCCTTGGGCCCGCTCATGCACATGTGTCGCCAAGACCTTGGCGACTGAATACTCGCGCGACGCTCTCGAGCGAGGTAACGGGCACATATTGCCTTCGACCCCTGGCCTCAGGGGTGCCCATCTCCTAGCATTGCCGGGCACCACGACTCGACATACTAGCGATGGTCGACCCTCGCTCGGAGGCTCTAAGCCCAAGGTGACAGCCGGAGCAAGATGACTGAAGAAAGAACAGTCGCGATTGGGCTCGTTATCAAGGAATCATACGTAAAGTGCGCTTTGGCATCTTCACGGGGTTCGATGCCTAGCGGAGGCATTTCCAGAGGCCCTGAGCCCTCGCGAGTTGCTACCTCTTGAGCATGCGTTGGTTTTCCCTTGAAGAGGAAAGGGTGATGCAGCAAAGTAGCGTAAGTATTCCCTCACTTTTTGAGAACCAAGGTATCAATCCATTAGTAGACTACACGAAAATCGCCTAGTACCTGCACAAACAAATAAGAACCTTGCAACCAACGCGATAAGGGGGTTGTCAATCCCTTCACGACCACTTGCATAAGTGAGATCTGATAAAGATAATAAGATACATATTTTTGGTATTTTTGTATTGATTAGAAAATAAAGATTGCAAAATAAATAGTAAACTAGAATTATAGATCGGAAACTTATATGATGTGAAGTAGACCCGGGGGCCATAGGTTACACTAGTGGCTTCTCTCAAGATATCATATATTATGGTGGGTGAACAAATTACTGCTGAGCAATTGATAGAAAAGCGCACAGTTATGAGAATATCTAGGCATGATCATGAACATAGGCATCACATCCGTGTCAAGTAGACCGAAACGGTTCTACATCTACTACTATTACTCCACACATCGACCGCTATCCAGCATGCATCTAGAGTATTAAGTTCATAAGAATAGAGTAACGCATTAGGCAAGATGACATGATGTAGAGGTATAAACTCAAGCAATATGATATAAACCCCATATTTTTATCCTCGATGGCAACAATACAATACGTGCCTTGCTGCCCCTACTGTCACTGGGAAAGGACACGAGATCCTAATGTGATCACCTGAAATAAGGGGCTCTCCGAGCAGATGTGATCACGAAATCCTAATGTTCGAGTTAGTAAAACCATTTTAACCCTAATAGAATAGAGATTAGAGTCCCAGAGTATAGACGAGGAATAAAAGATCCTAATACCACTCAATTGGCGACGTGGGTCCGTAAGACACACAGCCAAGTTAGTAATAGTTTTTTAGTGACTAGACTCAACTTCAGCCAAGGAGTTGGAAAGGGGGCTACCTACAGGTAGTCGGCTCTGATACCAACTTGTGATGCCCTCGATTTGACTATACACTAATCATACGCACAAATGTGTACGATCAAGATCAAGGACTCACGGGATGATATGACAAGACAACTCTAGACACAAATTTAAAATAATACAAGCTTTATATTACAAGCCAGGGGCCTCGAGGGCTCAAATACACAAGAGTCAGCGGAAGCAACAATATCTGAGTATAGACATGAGTTAAAAAAGTTTGCCTTAAGAAGGCTAGCACAAAAACAACAACGATCGAAAAGGCAAGGCCTCCTGCCTAGGAGCCTCCTAACTACTCCAAGTTGTCAGCGGCCGTCACGTAGTAGTGGGCACCCTCGGGATAGCAGTAGTCTTCACTGGTGTCGTCTGGCTCCTAGGATCCGTCATCTGGTCGCAACAATCGGGTATGGGAGAAAAAGAGGTAGCAAAGCAGCCGTGAGTACTCGTCCAAAGTACTCACAAGACTTACATCATATCTAAACTAAGTATGCATTTGTATCAAAGGAAAAGGGATGTATATGTGGACTAAACTGCAGAATGCCAGAAGAGAAGGGGAAGGCCTAGCCTATCGAAGACTAGCATCTTCAAGCATCTTGCAGCATCAGGAGAGATAAGAGTGGCATAAAGTAAAGTAGTAGAGCTATCAACCTCGCCCAGAGATCCTTTCTCGACTCCCTGAGAGAAAGCAATCCCAGAGCCATACTATCCATTTCTCATCACATTCCATTTCACATCACAAGTATCCAGTTCTAGTTGTATCGATCGGGATACAACTCCAAGTGTCTGTTACCGTAGGACAGGCTATCGATAGATGTTCTCTTCCCTGCAGGGGTGCACCAACTTGCCCACCATGCTCGATTAACTCTGATCGGACACACTTTCCTGGGTCATGCCCGGCCTCGGCCAAACAATACGCGGCAACCCGACCTAGGTCTAATAGAGAGGTCAGCACGCCGGACTAAACCTATGCCCCTAGGGGTCATGGGCCATCTCCCCGGGAACTCATGTACGTTGTGTGGGCGGCCGGTGAGCAGACCTAGCTACCTCCTTCAAAAAGGCAGGTGCTTATGCAGTCCAACCCGGTGCGCGCCGCTCAGTCGCTGACGTTTATTAAACTTCGGCTGATGCATATGACGCAGAATGCCCATACTATGCCCATGTGATGGTTAGTGCTATCAGGCCAGAGGACCCACGTATCAAATATCCAAATCATAGTGGATTGGGAACGTGCGGTAACAAGCAGAGACTCACAAAAGATGTGACCCCGTCACCCCGTCTCGAGTACTTGCGGCAAGGGCTAAGAATGCCCGGCCACGCCTCGTAAGTATCTCGTGGGCACCTTCTAGGTCAACCCGACTCCACATCACTCGCTATTAAGCTCGCACGGGTACCCCTCAGGGCCGACCCATCTTTAGTAACATGGTTCAGTGTAAAGTCATAGTAATCATAGTAACTGGGTGTCTAACACCAAGGGGAAAACCCGAGGAATCACCCCCGGTGAATTCCACTTGATGTAATCATCAAGGTGAACATAAGAGGATCCACCCTCGAGGTTCACACTTGAGGGGTTGCATGACAGCCGTATCGGACGTGGTTAAGGAGGAAATCACCCTCGATGACTAGGACCGAATAGCTAAACTACAGAGATCTCATCAGGAGTGATGTAAGAGGTTCCACCCTCGACACTCGATGGTAACTCTGCAGAGTCATACAACTAGGGGGTGATGTGCGGTGTCGGGGCCTGGACGTCGATCACGTTGACCGAGTCATGAACATAAAGTGGGGCAACTGGGATAAGGTGGGGGTCACTAATGGATCACAAACCAACCTATACCAAGCAGTTTAGGATAAGCAGGTAAGGTAACAATAAGCAGGTAACAAAAACAGGCTATGCATCAGAGTAGGATCATACAGAAAGCAGTAGCAGTTCTAATGCAAGCATGAGAGGGAAAGAAATGGGCGATATCGGAATGCTCAAGGGGGATTTGCTTGTCTGGTTGCCCTGGCAAGGAGGGGTCATCATCGACGTAGTCGATCACAGGGGCAACATCGGTCTCGGGGTCTACCATAGAGAAGAGGGGGAAGAAACAGTAAATACAGAGCAAACAATGCATCACAAGGCATAACATGATGATAGGCAGAGCTAGCGTTGTCCTAACGTAGTACTACACGTTGCAGACGGAGGGGATAAACATCCGAGGATGAATACCCAGCGTTAGACGAATTCCGGACAGATGAAAGAGAGGGGACGGTTTCATGTTCAGCATGCTAGGGGCATGTGATAGGTGAATGGACCGCGCATTCGGATTCGTGGGATTTTTCTGAGCAACTTTCATATAGAAAACATTTTCATTGGAGTTATGGTTTAATTTCTATGAATTTTCAAAGATTAATGCATTTCTAAAAATTAGTTAAATTGACAAAAAAGGAAATATGACGTCAGCATGACATTTTGATGACGTCATGTAACGCCCCAAGACCGGAGCTTTCGATGCCTTCCGGTATTTCCGGGTTTCGTCGTGTGTTTTGTTTGGTTCTTTGCATTCATCATTGAATCTTGTGCATTGCATCATGCCATCATGCAACCCATTTTAAAACTCTCTAAATAAATTGCATAGATCGTTGATCTATTTAAATCGAGGAAACCCACATGGTGGTTTCTCTTTAAAACATACCCTCCCAATATTTAGGGAGCTATTATAAAGTATTCCATTAATTTGGAATTATCCGCAACCCACTTGCATGTTAAATCTTTGACCTTTCCTTCTTCCAATTTTTGACTTTCAAACTTTGTCGATAATTGTTTTGTCCTTTTTCCAAGCTCCATCAAAAACCCGAACATTTTTGGCCACACCAAATCTATTCCCAATTCAAAACCATTTGAACTATATTCAAATGAATTTGAATTTAATTCCTGCAATCTTGCCACTTCTATTTTTCTGTGGTCATGCTTATTTTTATGAGTCCAGGAAAATTGTCCTCCTGCTCAAACTCTTTTCCCTACCCCCCCATCTTTTTCCTTTCTCTCTATTTCTTTTTGGTTAAAGAAGAAATAGAGGAGAGGGAGAGCCTAGTCCAGCAAGCCCTTCAGCCGGCGCCCTCCTCACTGGGCCGGCCTGCTAGGCCTAGCTGCGCTCCAGCCGGCCCACTCCCTGCCGAAACCTAGGCCTCGACCCTCTCTTTTGACCTCTCCCTCTCGCTCCCACCAGCGCCGCCAGGAGCCCGAGACCCATCTCCCTCGCAGCGCCCCATCCGCTCGATCCCCCGTGCTCCAGCCGATTCCCTCGATCCTCTCCCTCTAGTTCTCCTAGCGCCGCAACATGCAGAGAGGAGCAGGTCATCGCGGTTGCGCCCGATCCTCAACCCCCGCGTCTCTCCATCGCGGCCTCTCCTCCCTACCTGCGCCTTCCTATCGCGCCGCCGCCGTGCCATGGTTGTTGCCCTCGCCGGAGCTTCCGCGAGCTGCCCCGTCACCCCGTACCTCGTCTGCCTCTGCCTCCGTCGTGCCGCCAGAGGAGCCCCTCTCCTCGCCCTTCCCCGCTCATCCTCCGGCGCATCAAGCTCGCAGCCTTTGCCTCCTGTCGCCTCCACTCGATCGGGAGAGGAGTTCCCGATCCTTGTGTTGCTCGTCCCCGTCGTTGTGGCCGGAGCTCGCCGGGGCCCGAGTACCAGTCGCCGTCGTTCTCGCTCTACCGACCAGCCGGCCCTGCTTCCTGTTGTGCCGCCTTCCTGTGCCTTGCTCGTTCAGGACGCTAGCCTGCCTGCTCTATTTCTCCTGCTCGTGCCTAGCCGGAGCACCGTTACCGCTGGCCGGAGTCCCGCGGGAGCAGGATCTCGCGTTGTCTCTGTCGTCCAGCGTCGCCTCCGCCGGATCTCCTCGCTGTACGCCCCATCCGGCTGTCGGACCTCGTCGACAGGACCTCATGCCTGTGATGTGTTGCTGTGGACGCATGGAACCCTGGAAGCAATCCCAAGCCTCAAATACCATGACACTACGAAGACCTGAACCGACAAGTACCATGGCGTTCGTCAATCATCAAGTACCCTCGGATACGTCAAGTTCATCTACCGTCGCAAGAATCGAGACCGACAAGTCCGAAGACCCCAAGTACCTCGACAACATGTGTACCACTACCATTAAACCTCGAAGACTGCGGATTCGTCAAGTTCCTCGTTGTGACCGAAACATCTACGGAAACTCATGCAACGATAAACATGTACCACTACCGTCGTCGTGGATCTGACATAACCAAGTGTACAACTACGGGCGCCCCGAAGACGTTGGTTGCGTCAAGTACCTCTCCGAAACGAACGTGAACGACTACCGTCGTGAGAACAACTACATCCCGTCAAATTCGAACCGCTCTGTTAATGCACGCTTCAGAGGTATAACATCGAGACGACCGCTATGGACGAATGTTGCGTGATGTATGAGTTGCACCCTATGTTTGCACCGTGTCCAAGTTGTCACTTGCTCGGTCCTCCTCGTTTGCCGCTAACCCGTGGGGACCCGGTTACCGGGATCACCCCACTATCTTTTGCACGCTCCCGCCACACTTCCTTTGCACCGGTATCTCCATGAGCTACCGGAACCGGAATGTTGCCGTGGCACCATTTCCTTTGTCGTTGCCGTGGCACCCCTTTCATTTCCGCCATGATGACAAAATGCTTCATATCATGCTCATGTCAACTTTTTCATAAAAATTTGCATAAACTTGCACATGCCATCCGCATCATGATAATAACATTTAATATGTTTAAAATTGTTGTTGCACCAAATTGCTAATGCATATGGGGTTTTACTGGATTTGTTGTTTGTTATATCTGGCCACATTTAAATTGTTTAGATAGTATAGTTTTGTTATGCTTCACCTCTTGCCATGTTAACCAACATTTAAATTTGTTGAGTACCTAACCGAGAGAGAACTAAATATTTGATGTGGTGTTTCATCAATATGCAACTCGTTGCATATTGAGCCCCACTTAACTTGTAGTATTGTTTGTGCACTTTGCCATGTCATGCCTTTTTAAACCGGACATGCATCATAATTGGTTGTGCATCATGCCATGTTTATGTGATGGTTGTTTACTATGTCGCTTGCTTCTTTCCGGGTTGCTTCTCTCGTCAGCTTCGGTTTCGTTCCGGAGTTGTGAGGATCCTTTCGACTACGCCCATTTGTCTTCTTCATGGACTCGTTCTTCTTCCTTGCAGGATTTCAGGCAAGATGACCATACCCTCGAAATCACTTCTATCTATGCTTGCTAGTTGCTCGCTCTTTTGCTATGCGGCGATACCTACCACTTGCTATATCATGCCTCCCATGTTGCCATGTCCAGCCTCTAACCCCCTTTGTCCTAGCAAACCGTTGTTTGGCTATGTTACCGCTTTGGTCAGCCACTCTTATAGCGTTGTTAGTTGTAGCTGAAGTTGAAGTTTGTTCCATGTTTGGAACAAGGATTTGTTGGGATATCATTACTATTATATCTTGTTTACTTTAATGCACCTATATACTTGGTAAAGGGTGGAAGGCTCGGCCTTATGCCTGGTGTTTTGTTCCCCTCTTGCCGCCCTAGTTTCCTTCATACCGGTGTTATGTTCCTTGATTTTGCGTTCATTACGCGGTTGGGTTATAATGGGAACCCCTTGACAGTTCGCCTTGAATAAAACTCCTCCAGCAAGGCCCAACCTTGGTTTTACATTTGCCTAACAACCTAGCCTTTTTCCCTTGGGTTTCCGGAGCACGAGGGTCATCTTTATTTTAACCCCCCCGGGCCAGTGCTCCTCTCAGTGTTGGTCCAAACTAGAGCCCCTTGCAGCGCCACCTTGGGGAAACTTGAGGGTTGGTTTTAGTTGTACCGATTGCTCATCCGGTGTGCCCTGAGAACGAGATATGTGCAGCTCCTATCGTGATTTGTCGGCACATTCAGGTGGCTTTGCTGGTCTTGTTTTACCATTGTCGAGATGTCTTGTAACCAGGATTCCGAGTCTGATCGGGTCTTCCTGGGAGAAGGAATATCCTTCGTTGACCGTGAGAGCTTGTGATGGGCTAAGTTGGGACACCCCTGCAGGGTTTTGAACTTTTGAAAGCCATGCCCGCGGTTATGGGCAGATGGGAATTTGTTAATATCCGGTTGTAGAGAACTTGACACATAAGTTAATTAAAATGCATCAACCGCGTGTGTAGCCGTGATGGTCTCTTCTCGGCCGAGTCCGGGAAGTGAACACGGTTCTTGTGTTATGTTTGAATGTAATTAGTTTCAGGATCACTTCTAGTTCTTGACCGTGCTTTGCCTCTCTTCTCACTCTCATTTGCGTAAGTTAGCCACCATATATGTTTGTGCTTGCTGCAGCTCCACCTCACTACCTTTCCTACCCATAAGCTTAAATAGTCTTGATCACGAGGGTGTGAGATTGCCGAGTCCCCGTGACTCACAGATTACTTCAAACAGTTGTAGGTGCCGATGATACCATGCAGGTGACACAACCGAGCTCAAGGAGGAGCTTGATGAAGATCATGTTTGTTGTGTTGTTTCGTTTCCTTTCGATCAGTAGTGGAGCCCAGTCAGGGCGATCGGGGATCTATTGCATTAGGGGTTGTCTTTCTTTATTTGGTTCCATAGTAGGACCTTGATTGTATTCTAGATGATGTAATACTATATTTATGTATTGTGTGAAGTGGCGATTGTAAGCCAACTATTTATCCATTTCTTATTCAGTACATGGGATGTGTAAAGATTACCCCTCTTGCGACATGCCTACAATGCAGTTATGCCTCTAAGTCATGCTCCGACACGTGGGAGATATAGCCGCATCGTGGGTGTTACAAGTTGGTATCAGAGCCTTCCCCGACTTAGTAGTCTAGAAAAAAATTGAGTCTTATAAGATTATATATATCGGAGAGTAGGATTCTTTTTACTCCTCAGTCCCTTCGTCGCTCTGGTGAGGCCTCCTGACGTAGAGTTTTGACTCTTCTCTTCTCAAATTTCACTAATTTTTTTTAGGATCACGCGGGTATCTTGGAATCGTTCTGATGGTTTTGTGACGAGAACATTGTCCTTGGTGCCTCCTGACATTTAGGGGTTGTGGCAGTGTCCCAGGGAGTTGAGCTCCGAGGTGTTGTCGTCACAATTTTATCGTTGCAGTTCTGGAATACCTCAGTTCGCCGACATCGAAAATCTCTTTTATGCAGTTGTTCGTGAGATAACCTCGACGCCACCCAGTACTGGGGCGGGAGTTCAGGCGTATTGACATAACTCGTATAACAAATGCTTTTCAAAGGTAGAGGTAAATGATTTCCGAAGGTTTCTTGGTTATGTGTTGAAGGATGGATACAGCTGGATGTAGGATTTGTTAGTTTAGGTGAGATATTATGGTTCCCCTGTATCCCCAACACCTGATTGCATAACCAGAAAGTTTCGGGAGTTTATAAGTGGGAATTCAAGTAGCTCCTAGGATATCTTTCCGACAGATGTATGATATGAAATTGGGGTTTGACGTCTAGTGGTCGGCCTATCCACGGTTGGTTTTACAGTGGTCTCATTGTGTCTTAAAGAGTCCTTGGCTATGCTGACTCGGGGACATTTCGTATGTCATGTGCACTGCCTTGTACATGATGGTGCTGTACGATTGAGCCCGTGTGGGCCCCACCACGAAAACTTCGGACGAAATCTCTATCATATGTTTGTTTCGGCTTATTTTGCAAGCCAATCCTTTGTTTTTGTTTTGAGTTGTGGTATTCGAGTTGCTTCAAAGTCAACCTTTCCTAAGTGTTGTTCTCACATTTCTATGTGAGTACTAATACTTCTTGATAATCGAGATTGTCATGTCAATCCTTTTCAACCGGCGTGTTTCTCTTCAAGTGGATCCGATCATTGCAACGTCTACAAGATCAATTATCAGTTCTTCTTAACGGTGTTTGTTTCATTCCGTCCCAAGTTGTCTTTGTTTTCCCATCCTCCCACCCTTTTCTGCAAGGACTCAGATGTCGTAATCAAGTATCCATCTTATTGTTGTGAAGTCTCTCCATTCTTTTCCGTCAATATCCTTATCCGATGATTATCAGAAAGATTCTAACAGAGCTTCAAGTTCATTATTATTCATTCTTTTTTTCTCCGGTGGTTTCAATTCAAGCTTTGTCGATCATAAACTATCCTCGGTTCAAATGCTTTCTCATGCCGGTGTACCTCTTAATTAATCATCCACTTCTCACTATTCAAACTATTCTGGGGTGCTAAAAATATCTCAAAGATTCATGTTTCCATTCCTAATTCCATTCAAGTTATTTCTTGGTTGTCACCTTATTCGAGCCATCTAATTCAACCGGCGCAATCTCTCTTTTAAGACGTTCAACGGTGTTTCTTTTGAGTGGGCCCTAACCCACAGGTCTTTCCCAGGATATTACCTGACTCTTCAATTCTCAAATCTTTCATAGTTTGACGTAAGAATGAGTTATCATCAGTCAAATGCCTTTCTCCAAGATCTGTTAAATTCTTATCACCGTTGGTTCAACCTTTAAATTCATCATTCCGGAGTATCTCAACAATTCATTGTGGTGTTTCTTGTCATCATTCTTAGATTTGAAGACCGAAGAAGATTTTTCTCTCAATCTTGCTCCATTCTCTTCAAGATTCATGGTTCTAACTTGTTGCCATCCTCTCATAATTTTTCTCGACCGTGAGAATTCTTTTCAACCATTCGGAGCAATTCAATAGTCTTTTCATTTTGATTCTTCGGAGCCCATCATCTCAAGTTATTCATATTCAACTTTCAGCTATTGTTCTCCAAATCTTACCGGTGCTTCATTCAAGTATTATCTAATCAGCTCGTAATCTCTTCATTCTCTTGTATCTAAATTTCCCCAAGTATCTTTGTTTGTTTTCAAATTCTTACCGGTGATTCATTCCTTTACTTCGTTTGTTTTTCAATTCTTACGGTGGTTCGGTCAAGAGTTCTCTTCATTCGTTGTTTCAATCCTACTGGTGGATCATTGGAGACCTTTCTCAAGTTTGCGCTATATATTTTTTCAATCCTTTTTCTATGAGAATAAGTGGTATGCCAAATCCATGGATTGTCATTAATTTAAATTGATGAAGGATACGCATAACATAATTCTTATTATTGTTTCATCCAAGGGATTAATTCCTTATTCTGGAGGTTCATCAAAATTCTTGATTTCTTTTGTTCATCTTTCTTTTCCGGAGTTCCAAGTTTTTCCGCATTATCTCGTCGCGAAGCTCCATCTAAATCATTGCAAGGCTAACTAATAACTTTAAATTACAAAATGTTTTAATTAGTTTAATTACGCAGTGGGGCCCGCGTGTCAGTGACACTGTGTGCCCAGTCAGCACAGTTGACCACGGTCAACATGGTCAACTAGGGCCATGGGGCCCACGGGTAGTGACCCAGAGGCGGGCCCCAGGTGCGCCACGTCGGCGGCGGCGGGGTTTTGCCGCTGGCGACCAAAACAGCGGCGGGCCTCACCGGACTTCGCCGGAATCGCGCCACAGGGGGTCTTTAGGCGCGGGACTTGGCGCGTTCGAACGAGGAGAGCTCACCGCGTCGCGTGGTGAGGTCGGTTGGGCTCGCGGCTGGCCAAAACTGCGCCGGCGATGAGTGGAGGCGACGGCGGGGTTTGGGCACAGATGGGGATTGCGCAACGGGGCTCCGCTCGCTGCGTGTTTGGGGCCGAACAGACGAGCGTGTCGAGGCGCGTCGACGGGGTAGTGGTGGCTCACACAGGGATGGCCGGAAATGACTTCCTTGTCGACGGCAGCGGAGGGGCGGACGCCGGACTTCGTTCGTCATCGGGATCGGGGCTGGGGTGCATTTGCGGGCAACCCAAGCGGCTAGACGAAGCCTACGTGGTGCGGTGAGCATGGCGGGCTTGAGCCCATGACCAAAAGGTCACCGGAGACGCGCCGACGACGAGCTCCACGGCGCTGGAGTTCGGGCGCTAGTGGAAACAGGGCTAGGAGGAAGGGGGCGCGCTGGTGGTGGCGTTGGACTCACACGAGCTCTCAGAGCTCGATGCGAGGCTCAGCCGCATGTTACAGTGGCGAAGGCCACGATGGCGAGCTCGTCGGCGACGGTGCGTGCGGGTGCTAGCGAAGTGGAGGCTATGGGCGACTAGAGGGGGTAGGGAAGGGCGCGTTCGGCGCAGGATCTCACCACGGGAGTGTGGGGACTACGTAGTGAGCTCGGGGAGGACCGGTGCTGCAGATTGACGGCGAGGTCGTGCGGTGGCCGTAGAGGAGGAAGATTGCGATGGCGGCGGTCCCTCCCGGTCCTGATCCATTGTCGAGGAAGAGGAGGAGGACCATGCCGAAGCTCCTGGACTTGACGGAGCGGCGTATGGGTGATGGTGGCCGCGGCTACGGTGAACGGCGGCGAGGGTGGCGCTCGGGCATCCGCCCAAATCAAAGCAGAGAGGGGGCAAGGGGGAATCTGATGGGGAGAGGGAGAGGCGGAGTGGGCGGCAATGGAGAGCGTGGGGGGGAGAGGACCGAGGCGGGGGGATCCTTATCCCCTCGGGGCGTCGCCGGCGAAGTGATCCGGCGGGGACGATCCCCTATAGTGGCTCGGTCGGGGGAACAGAGAGGAGGGAGGCGACCGGGGGGAGGTGGGCCGGCTTGCTGGGGTGGGCTAAAGCCCAGTGGGTAGGGGGGCCTCTCTTTTCCTTTTTTTCCTTTTTCTTTTTCTGTTATTTGCCATGTTTGCATTTTTCTTTTAGTACCAAATGAGTTTTGTTTTGAATAAAACTTGGCACATAAAACTAACACAATACCTTGAGATGGAACAGAAAGTTTGGGTTTAAAAGGAGTTTTCTAATCATTTTTAGAAAATGAAAAGGACATCTTAAATACTGCTGGACCAGATAATAAATTCCCAGGGGCAATTTGGGAATTCCAAAAATGTTGGTTTCAACATGAAAAATATCTAGGGATTATTGTCCATAGGATGAACTATTTTATTTGCATGAAATAAGAAGCAAATATTTGACATGCAATTTGAATTTGAATATCAAGCATATTTTGGACAAGTGGCATTTTGGGATGATGATCATGATGACATGACCTTCATTAGGGGGGATTACTGTAGTGTGTTGCTGGGGATGTTACAAATCTCCTCCACTACAAGAAATCTCGTCCCAAGATTTAAGCGGGGAAGAAAAGAGTAACTTTGGGTGAACTGATCCTTATAGGGTTAATTGTCTGGTGAACAATGTAGGGAATGTGGCAGAAGTATCTCTCGAGTTGAAACTTAAGAAAACTTCAAGAGCAAAATATGACGGTACAATAAGAAGTTTCATGCGAATGGACAAATTGATACCTGAACAGAGTGTGAGAAAGGGGTTCAGAGCATCGGAAATAGATCATCTGTCGAAAGGTGGCCGTGGCATGATACGAAGCCAGTTGCAAGAATAATTCGGAATCAACGATATACAGGAGAGTCAGGTTCCGATCCTGTGGGACTGTGGGTTATGAGCCCACCATGTGGGTTAAAAGTACAAAGGGCGCTAGCATTTTGCACGGTCATGATAGCAAGGCATGTCAGAGGGTAGCCTGTCAGTTATGTCAGCAACAACGTCGGTACCAAGGGCAAGGGATGAAGAGAACCGTTTTCCTGCTCGTGGAATGAGGCGGACCTATAGGCAAGGTTCTCGTCCATCGGTGGTTACCGGAATGTCATCAACAATAGTAACAGGGTTTTACTGATAGAGTTGTACACCGAGGCGTTTACATAAGCAGGGAATTATTACGCTTATATAATTTAGATCACAATAAGGTTTAAACAAACCAATGGAAAGGAAAATGTAATTGTCAGATTAAACAGAACAATGGAAAGGAAAATGTGTTTAAACACATATTTCAGGAGTATATCCTTCCCAAGGATAAACAGAGCATGATATACATGATAGGACAACAAGTTCAACAACATTTAGATAATGGGGCGAGGGAAGAATCATGATAATACCCATACAATGGTTTTTGGATAATTGATAAAGAAGATTTAGTATCGTGCTTCAAATGTTCTTATTGGAGATTGGATTACCATAGACATGCTTCAAGATAGAATTGACATGGTTTCAAGAAAGGGTCAGACTTTGGATACACCAAGGATCCATCGGAAACCATTTAGAAAATAGGTCATACAATTTTAGCAGGGAAAAGATGATGGTGTGGCCGATGGGCTCAGCAGCAATCCATCGACATGCCAAAAGGGATGTATTTCCAAAATTATATGAACAAGTTTGTGTTGGGGGAACACAAATCATCGAGGGGAAGGATTGCATTTCTCATCATGAATTCAATTGATATCCTGGAAAAGCTCAGAATGTTGATGATGATCACGAGACATTTGTCGAGAGATTTCATGAAGACGTAATCGATCGGCGATGACATCCAGTCAAAGGAATGATGAATCGAAAGGTTATTGGAACCATGGGTACGACACAAATTCGAAATTAAGCTTGTTGTTCAAGGCAAAATGATAAGATGAGGAAGATCGACGTAATCTTAGCTCATCGTCGGAAGTTGCTCCGGGCATAAGGACCAGGTAGCCCAGTTAAAAAGTTGACATGATAAAAATATAGCTGATCAGGCTAGGAATGATGTGATGGGGTATAAAGCTTCCCAGTATCAAGTACTAGGTGTAATGCCAGAAGGTAAATCGGAGTAGAGGTTGGACAGGGGAAATGATTTGAAGAGGATAAGTAATTTTAACTTACCCAGTAAATGTGATCAAGGAGGAAATATGGTCAGAACCATAACTGCAAGGGATCCAATTTACGATACCGGAAGAATTATTCAAAAGATTAAATATCCTTGCAAGAAGCTTCCATGAGAAGTTCCACACCGTGTCCGTGGGCATGAACAAAAAGGTTCAGGGTCGACTCCCACTTCTGCAACGCATAACCTTTCATTATTCTTCTCGCTCTTGACGAAGCTGTAGTATTGAAATTTTATCTGACAAAAAGCCAGTAGAGTATAACCCGCATAACTTTCGAGTTCACACAGGTTAGGGAAGGCATAGGTTCAACCCATCAGGGCATCTTAGGAACATATATCATAAATTTTGAGACTAAATAACACAAGTTCAGTAGTAGAGCATGCTTGAGAAAGCGGAGGATACAATTTACCAAAAGCTTTATGTATTTGAGGAAAGGCTCACAAGCTTATTGAATATGACGTTGTCGGATAAAATCCGAGAAAGGGGTCTGGTGGTCCACAAGTGGTCTGATGTGAGCATCAATATTCAACCAGAGGAAGAAATAATGCAAGGAGATCAGATTATAGAAACAACTGACTAACTCAAAGCATCATTTGCAAAGGAATTATGAATTCCAAGACAAGGGATCAGAAGCAATGCTCTGATTAGGGGTGGATAGGTAGAATAGCCTTAGGGGTACAATCGATGGCGATTTGATTGATCGAGATTCAGCACATGTTAAAATGACGTCTGAGCCAGAAGGATGAATTCTAGGATCTGATTGAGGATTGCGAGCATTCACAACATAATGTATCAACGGACTCAAAATGATAATGACAAAGGCTGACAATAAGATTACTAGACTTATGGTACTAACCATAATGCAAGCAAGCAAGAAATTCAAGAACAATAGGCTGTTGAGGATTTTCACAAGAACGAATGGTATTACAAGGCTTTTGTGAAGTACATGAATCAACTGAGGATGAGCGGATACTCGATAGGTGCACAAAGTTATCCGTAGGGTTAATCAGATGACAAGGAACTGCAAGGAAGTAAGCTCAAAGGATTCTTGGAAAAAGGAGAGCAGTTCAGGGCATCTTGTAATAAGAAGATCAATGGGATAGAAAGTAAGATTAGCAAGTGTGTGTAGTTATCCATAAGGATATTTCGGTGGTAGGGAATTGCAAAGGCAACAGGCACAAAGTCTCGAGAGAATATCGTAGAGTATCTTCGGGATCTTCTGATGCAGCAGGCGATCATCTGAAATAAGGGGCTCTCCGGGCGGATGTGATCACGAGACCCTAATGTTCGAGTTAGTAAAACCATTTTAACCCGAATAGAAGAGAGATCAGAGTCCCAGAGTATAGACGAGGAATAAAAGATCCTAATACCACTCAATTGGCGACGTGGGTCCGTAAGACACACAGCCAAGTTAGTAAAAGTTTTTCAGTGACTAGACTCAACTTCGGCCAAGGAGTTGGAAAGGGGGCTACCTACAGGCAGTCGGCTCTGATACCAACTTGTGACGTTCTCGATTTGATCGTACACTAATCATACACGCAAATGTGTATGATCAAGATCAAGGACTCGCATGATGATATCACAATACAAGCTTTATATTACAAGCCAGGGGCCTCGAGGGCTCGAATACATAAACTCGAATACACAAGAGTCAGCGGAAACAACAATATCTGAGTACAAACATGAGTTAAACAAGTTTGCCTTAAGAAGGCTAGCACAAAAACAACAACGATCGAAAAGGAAAGGCCTCCTGCCTGGGAGCCTCCTAACTACTCCAAGTCATCAGCGGCCGTCACGTAGTAGTAGGCACCCTCGCGGTAGCAGTAGTCTTCAGTGGTGTCGTCTGGCTCCTGGGATCCGTTATCTAGTCGCAACAATCGGGTATGGGGGAAAAGAGGTAGCAAAGCAGCCGTGAGTACTCATCCAAAGTACTCGCAAGACTTACATCAAAGGAAAAGGGTTGTATCAAAGGAAAAGGGTTGTATCTGTGGACTAAATTGCAGAATGCCAGAAGAGAAGCGGAAGGCCTAGCCTATCGAAGACTAGCATCTTCAAGCATCTTGCAGCATCAGGAGAGATAAGAGTGGCATAAAGTAAAGTAGTAGAGCTATCAACCTTGGCCAGAGATTCTTTCTCGACTCCCTGAGAGAAAGCAATCCCAGAGCCATACTATCCATTTCTCATCACAATCCATTTCTCATAACAAGTATCCAGTTCTAGTTGTATCGATCAGGATACAACTCCAAGTGTCTATTACCGTAGGACAGGCTATCGATAGATGTTCTCTTCCCTGCAGGGTTGCACCAACTTACCCACCACGCTCGATTAACTCTGGCCGGACACACTTTCTTGGGTCATGCCCGGCCTCGGCCAAACAATACGCCGCAACCCGACCTATGCATAATAGGGAGGTCAGCACGCCGGACTAAACCTATGCCCCCAGGGGTCATGGGCCATCTCCTCGGGAACCGTACGTTGCGTGGGCGGCCGGTGAGCAGACCTAGCTAGCTCCTTCAAAAGGCAGGTGCTTACGCAGTCCAACCCGGCGCGCGCCGCACAGTCACTGACGTTTATTAAGCTTCCGCTGATGCATACGACACAAAACGCCCATACTATGCCCACGTGATGGTTAGTGCTATCAGGCCGGAGGCCCCACGGATCAAATATCCAAATCGTAGTGGATTGGGAACGTGTGGTAGCAAGGAAAGACTCACGAAAGATGTGACCCCATCGCCCCGTCTCGAGTACTTGCGGCAAGGGCTAAGAATGCCCGGCCACACCTCGTAAGTATCTCGCGGGCACCTTCCAGGTTAACCCGACTCCACATCACTCGCTATTAAGCTCGCGTGGGTACCCCTCAGGGCCGACCCATCTTTAGTAACATGGTTCAGTGTAAAGTCATGGTAATCATAGTAATTGGGTGTCTAACACCAAGGGGAAAACCCGAGGGATCACCCCCGGTGAATTCCACTCGATGTAATCATCAAGGTGAAAGTAAGAGGATCCACCCTCGAGGTTCACACTTGAGGGGTTGCACGACAGTGCCGTATCAGAAGTGGTTAAGGAGGAAATCACCCTCGATGACTACGACCGAATAGCTACACTACAGAGATCTCATCAGGAGTGATGTAAGAGGTTCCACCCTCAACACTCGATGGTAACTCCGCAGAGTCGTACAACTAGGGGGTGATGTGCGGTCTCGGGGCCTAGACATCGATCACGTTGATCGAGTCATCGAACATAAAGCGGGGCAACTGGGACAAGGTGGGGGTCACTGATGGATCACTAGCCAACCTATACCAAGCGGTTTAGGATAAGCAGGTAAGGTAACAATAAGCAGGTAACAAAAACAGGCTATGCATCAGAGTAGGATCATACAGAAAGCAGTAGCAATTCTAATGCAAACATGAGAGGGAAAGAAATGGGCGATATCGAAATGCTCAAGGAGGGTTGATGTCTACTACACAACCTTCTTCTTGTAGACGTGGTTGGGCCTCCAAGTGCAGAGGTTTGTAGGACAGTAGCAAATTTCCCTCAAGTGGATGACCTAAGGTTTATCAATCCGTAGGAGGCATAGGATGAAGATGGTCTCTCTCAAGCAACCCTGCAACCAAATAACAAAGAGTCTCTTGTGTCCCCAACACACCCAATACAATGGTAAATTGTATAGGTTCAATAGTTCGGCGAAGAGATGGTGATACAAGTGGTATATGGATGATAGATAATAGTTTTTGTAATCTGAAAATATAAAAACAGCTAGGTAACGAATGATAAAAGTGAGCGTAAACGGTATTGCAATGCGTTGAAACAAGGCCTAGGGTTCATACTTTCACTAGTGCAAGTCCTCTCAACAATAATAACATAATTGGATCACAAAACTATCCCTCAACATGCAACAAAGAGTCACTCCAAAGTCACTAATAGCGGAGAACAAACGAAGAGATTATGGTAGGGTACGAAACCACCTCAAAGTTATTCTTTCCAATCAATCCGTTGGGCTATTCCTATAGGTTTCACAAACAGCCCTAGAGTTCGTACTAGATTAACACCTTAAGACACAAATCAACCAAAACCCTAATGTCACCTAGATACTCCAATGTCACCTCAAGTATCCGTGGGTATGATTATACGATATGCATCACACAATCTCAGATTCATCTATTCAACCAACAAATAGAACCTCAAAGAGTGCCCCAAAGTTTCTACCAGAGAATCACGATGAAAATGTGTGCCAACCCCTATGCATAGGTTCATGGGTGGAACCCGCAAGTTGATCACCAAAACATACATCAATTGAATCACGTGGTATCCCATTGTCACCACAGATACGCACGGCAAGACATACATCAAGTGTTCTCAAATCTTTAAAGACTCAATACAATAAGATAACTTCAAAGGGGAAACCCAATCCATTACAAGAGAGTAGAGGGGGAGGAGAAACATAAGATCCAGCTATAATAGCAAAGCTCGCGATACATCAAGATCGTATCATCTCAAGAACACGAGAGAGAGATCAAACACATAGCTACTGGTACATACCCTCAGCCCCGAGGGAGAACTACTCCCTCCTCGTCATGGAGAGCACCGGGATTATGAAGATGGCCACCGGAGAGGGATTCCCCCTCCGGCAGGGTGCCGGAACGGGTCTAGATTGGCTTTCGGTGGCTACGGAGGCTTCTGGCGGCGGAACTCCCGATCTATTGTGCTCCCCGGTAGTTTTAGGGTATATGGAGATATATAGGCGTAAGAAGTACGTCAGGGGGGCCACGAGGGGCCCACGAGGATGGAGGGCGCGCCCCCCTGCCTCGTGGCCTCCTCATAGATCCCCCGACGTGCACTCCAAGTCTTCTGGGCTTCATTCCTACCAAAAAAGAGTTCCGTGCAGTTTCAGGTCAATTGGACTCCGTTTGATTTTTCTTTTCTTCGAGACCCTAAAACAGGGTAAAACAGAAACTGGCACTGGGCTCTGGGTTAATAGGTTAGTTCCAAAAATGATATAGAAGTGTATAATAAAGCCCATAAACATTCAAAACAGTAGATAATATAGCATGGAGCAATAAAAAATTATAGATACGTTGGAGACGTATCAGCATCACCAAGCTTAATTCCTGCTCGTCCTCGAGTAGGTGAATGATAAAAGAAAGCATTTTTATGTGGAATGCTAGTTGGCATAATTTCAATGTAATTCTTCTTAAGTTTGGTATGAATATTCAGATCCATAAGATTCAAGACAAAAGTTCATATTGACATAAAAATAATAATACTTCAGGCATACTAACTAAGCAATTATGTCTTCTCAAAATAACATGGCCAAAGAAAGTTATCCCTACAAAATCATATAGTCTGGCTATGCTCCATCTTCACCACACAAAATATTTAAATCATGCACAACCCCGATGACAAGCCAAGCAATTGTCTCATACTTTTGATGTTCTCAAACACAATACATGAGCGTGATCCATGGACATAGCACTATAGGTGGAATAGAATGGTGGTTGTGGAGAAGACAAAAAGGAGAAGATAGTCTCACATCAACTAGGCGTATCAACGGGCTATGGAGATGCCCATCAATAGATATCAATGTGAATGAGTAGGGATTGCCATGCAACGGATGCACTAGAGCTATAAGTGTATTAAAGCTCAAAAAGAATCTAAGTGGGTGTGCATCCAACTCACTTGCTCATGAAGACCTAGGGCATTTTGAGGAAGATGCCCAATGTTATATGGCTCGAGGGCTCCTTCATGGAGACCATAAAGGGGTGGCAATCGGTGTGGTTCTACATCATTGAGCCACGCGACACCAACTGGGTGGCGGCCCTCGAGTTTCGATCCGGATTCCCTACATGGCTCACTTCCTAGAAAGAGAATGGCCTGTCCTGGGGTTCATCGGTGGAGCTGGACGGACTCCAGAAATGTATCCGGAATATGACAAGCAAGAAGCTTAAGCTTGTCAACATAGTCCAGGTCATGCTCTTCCGCCGGATCCTCACGTGCCAACAATGGGATTTCAACTTATGGGAGTTCGACCCGGCCCGGCACCAGACTCTGAGCGAGCTCTTCGACACGACGCACAAGGACGTTTGGAGGGTGTTGTTCAAGGGCGCCGAGGTCCCTCCTTCTCTTACCGAGGACCGCGGGCTAAGCACGAAGTGCCCTGCGAATTCGGTGAGTTCTATACATCCGGTAGGATATTTATTTCCCATAGTTTGACCATGTGCAGTGTCTGAGCTCCATGCCTTTGACGGGACTGGGTGGAGATGTCGGGGCAGATTAACTGTCCGGCCCCTCTGCCGAAGATAATGTGGACGCTCTCCTGACGGAGATGCTGACTCTGGCCCCTCACAAGGTGCCGGAGAAGACCAAGAAGAAGGCCAAGGGAACCCGGAAGAGTTCCCGGCGCCAGGTGGTATCGGACTCATCGTCCGATGACTCCGCGATGCACTCCTCCCACAAAGACTAGGAGGAAGATGAAGATGCTCCCCTCCAGCTGGGGGAGACAAGAAAAGGAAGGCCGCCCCAACCGGGGGGGCGAACGGTCCAAGAAGGGAAGGACTCTCCATCCGGACTACTCCACCACCGCCGCCGAAGGAGAAGATGAGTGGCTGCTCAGGGCCAAGCCCCTACCAAAGTCATAAGTACTCGGATACCAAAGTAACTCATAGCACACCTTTGTCGCACTGCTTTTCCTACCGCCGAATATGATTATGCAGACCGCCCCAAGCCCGTATCGACGTATCTTCGTCGGACGGCTCCTTGGACTCGTCGGATATGGATAGCGATCCACTTCCAACCGCCTCCTCCCCTTTCCCTACGGACAACGCCGAGGTATTGTCTCAAGAGGCACCGGGTTGAGGGGAGACAATCCCGGAGGCGCCTCAAGGCGACCTTCCGGATTCTGGGAGCAAAGGGAGTGAGGCTCCCGAGGGCTCCGAGTTCGGCCCTCAGCCGGACACCATGCCGGAACCTCTAGTGGTTCCAGACTCGGGCAGGCGGCCTCCTTCCAAAAGGGGCAAGACGCCTATGCCGGTGACCTCTGTCCATCCAGAGGCACCGGACAACCTGCTAGGAGTGCTTCGCGGCACTTCCATCGACGAAGAGTACCGCACTATTATGAGTGCGGTGATCAAGAAGGTTCAATCCGCCAAGAGCAGACTGACTGAAGCCTGTGCCAGCCTTCTAACAGGCTTTAAGGTAAGTATTTAAAATATAGGAAAAATATTACCGTATAGACAGTAGCCCCTGATGCTCTGTTTGGTGTTCACAAAGAAAAGCCGAATAGAGGATCGAATAATATCTTCAGGAGTCTAATACTAGTATGTCTGTATGCGTGTGCAGCCTTCGCTGCTGACCTCTGCCGCACTGACTGCGGAGGTCGCTGCACTGAAGCAGGACCTCGAGGGGTCCAAGAAAGAGCTCGGCCTTGCTAAGAGGCAGCTCGAGGAGAACAAAGGTAAGTAATACCTAGTCTATATATATATATATATATATATATATATATATATATATATATAAAAGATGTGATTGCAAAATGACAGGATCATCATGAATTTGCCAGGGGCCACGACCGAAATGGCGACCCTGAAGCAAGCGCTGTCCGAGGATGAAAACAAAGCGGCCTAGGAGTGCACCGAGCGGGAAAACAAGAGGCTCGGGTGGGCGAGGTGCAGCAAGAGCTCCGAGCTCTCGTGATGAAGCACGAAGCGTTGGAGCTTGACTCGAAGACGCGAGAGCCCGAGCTTGACGCGGCCCTTGAGAGCGCAAAGAATGCCAAGGCTGAAGCCCAAAAGGCCCTCCAGGAGATTGATGTGATGAGGAAGATAGCGGTGGGTAAGGCATTCAATATGCAAAGCAAGCATGTGAAAGTAAATTACTTGTTACTTACCCGAATCCGGAGCTCTCCAGGAGCATTCGCAGATTTGCCCCGCAGCATGTCGGATGCCGCAAGGTTTTACCAGGCCGAGGAGGGAAGCTCAACGGAGAAGCTGTTCTGGTCTCAGTATACTGGGACCGAACACCCGATGCCTCTGAGCGGCCAGCTGAAGCAACTGGTCGAGCTGCACAAGGCGGCCGAACAGGCCCTAAAGGGCTTTATAGTCCGGATGTGGCCTGGCGACACCCTTCCCAAAAGCTACTTCGGCCTGGTGAGGCGGCTTGTGGATGCCTGCCCACGGCTGGAAGTCATCAAGCGGTCCGTCTGCATCGAGGGTGCACGTCGGGCTTTCGCCAGTGCGAAGGTGCACTGGGCCAAGATGGACGCCGTGAAGCTGGTAAAGGAGGGGCCGCTGGAGGGCAAGGAGCATCGCACCCCGAGATGTATTATGAGGGTGTCCTGAAGGGTGCCTGTCTTGTAGCGGATGAGTGCGCAAAAGATGTAATATTTGAATAAACTTGCTTGTGTGATCCTGTATTATGAAAACTTGTTTCATATGCGCTATGCAACGCTTGTTTGAATTTAAAATATTACCTTCTGTTCGGCTGTTTATCAAATCTGAGAGATGGCTAGTCGTCGGCTTCTGCCCCCATGCCACGAGTGCTGGGGTGTTCGGGATAAACCTGAGCACTCTTGTTCCCATTTATGGGTCCTTCGAGGGAGGTGCTCAGCACAACGAACAAGGCAATCGGACTATAATGCGTTATCACTCTCACTTAGCCATAGAATTCTATAATTTTAAATTTTGGCGAAGCCCCTAGTATTCAGAAGACCGAATTCGGGGCGCTATACACGCCTTAAGCCGGACAAAGCCGACTCCTCGCTCTAAGCGGCATAAGTCTTTAGGGAATAGAAACCTCTCGAACAGCGACCAGTCTCTCACCTTATCATGACAGTCAGTTTTAGCTTTCTCTACTAAGGTGCTTAACCCAACAGAATCGGGCCACAATCGCAGTAGTTCTCCCAGTGCTACCTTAGCCGATACAGCGGAACATAAGGTACCAAAACATGGGAGTCGGGCAAACCCAATTATTGACCCAAGACATGATTCGGAGTTGATGCACATAATGCTATAAGTTCGGGGTGCCACACTGTCAAAAGTGTTCGGACTTCTCACGCTGTATTATGGGGTATGCTTAAGACCCTAGCATATTGGCCGTACCAGAGTGTATGGGTGCTAGATGTCATGAATGAACATATATATATAAAGGAAGAATGCAATAATAGTCTTAGTGCTATGCATTGTTTATTCAAAAAGGTGCGTTAAAGCAGAATGATACAAGTAGTGCGATAAGCAAAAAGTAGGACTATTTGACATGTCCCCTCCAAGGGCAAGCTGAGGAATAGTATTAAAGCAAGTATTTCACTCGTTATCGTAATCCACCTGGGAGTTCCATGGTGTGACATAGCGTTCTGCCTCCTTGGTTGCTGCATCATGTGTTTGGCAATCATGCTGCCGGACAGGGTTTCCAGAGATTAAAGTACTGAAAGAGAAAAATAACAAAGCGGGAAGCCCCTAGTGCGGTTAAGCCGCATCTTGGGGCGTGCCGTAGTCGTGCCCCCCTCCCCACCTGTGCCCATGGTATTTTTAATGCGTAATTATGTACGAGTGGCACGGATTTTGCTGTTTGGCTGGGACCGGGGTGGGGGCCGCATTGCTATGCGAGCTTGGAATGTGCCAGGTAGTCCTATCGCCGATTACTCCAGGCGCGCTTGAAGGTGTCTGGGTCCTTAATTGCTGAACTAGTGGATTGCCTTAAGAGGCTGCTTTGCGCTTCTGCTGCAAGGGCCGCAGTGTGCTCCTCCGTGCGGAGAGAACGCTCTGTGTTTCCATTAATTGTGATGACCCCCCGAGGTCCTGGCATCTTGATCTTGAGGTATGCATAATGCGGTATCGCATTGAATCTTGCAAATGCAGTTCGCCTGAGTAGTGCATGATAGCCACTGCGGAATGAGACTATATCGAAGATTAACTCTTCGCTTCGGAAGTTATCCGGGGATCCGAAGACCACTTCCAGTGTGACTGAGCTTGTGCAGTGGGCCTCTACACCTAGTATGACGCCTTTGAAGGTCATTTTTGTGGGTTTGATCCTTGAGGGGTCTATACCCATTTTGTGCACTGTGTCCTGGTAGAGCAGGTTCAGGCTGCTGCCGCCATCCATAAGGACTCGAGTGAGGTGGAATCCATCAATGATTGGGTTTAGGACCAGTGCGGCGAATCCGCCATGATGGATACTAGTGGGGTGGTCCCTGCGATCGAAGGTGATCGGACAAGAGGACCATGGGTTGAACTTTGGGGCGACTGGCTCCAACGCATATACGTCCCTTAGTGCACGCTTTCGCTCCCTATACTAGTGGGGTGGTCCCTGCGATCGAAGGTGATCGAAGGGGATCTGGGTTGCGTATATCATGTTCAGCGTCCGTACTTGTGGGGGGAACCTCTTCTGTCCTCCGGTGTTCGGCTGCCGGGGCTCCTCCTCATCATCGCTATGTGACCCCTTATCTTTGTTTTCGGCATTTAACTTGCCGGCCTGCTTGGACACCCAACAATCCCTATTGGTTTGGTTGGCTGGCTTGTCGGGGGTGCCGTGTATTTGACACAAGCGATCGAGTATACGGTCCAAACTGGATGGCCCGGAGTGCTTTGTTTGAATGGCTTTTTCCGCTGACCGGGTTTAGAGCCTTTGTATCTGACATTGACTGCCGTATCCTTGGTATTGTCGCTGTTAATGCGGCGCTTATGTTTGTTGCGACGTGACCTGCCGTTGCCGTCCTTGGTATCCGAAGTACCATGGCTATTTGATATGTTATTGCTGCGAGCCAGCCAGCTGTCCTCTCCCACCCAAAAGCGGGTCATGACTGTCGTGAGGGCTGCCATAGATTTCGGCTTTTCCTGGCCAAGGTGCCGGGAGAGCCATTCGTCGCGGATGTTGTGCTTAAAAGCTTCTAGGCCCTCTGCATCCGGACAATCGATGATTTGATTTTTCTTTGTTAGGAACCGTGTCCAGAATTGCCTGGCCGATTCCTCTGGCTACTGAATTATGTGGCTCAAGGCATCGGCATCTGGTGGTCCCACGTAAGTGCCCTGGAAGTTGTCGAGGAATGCGGCTTCCAGATCTTCCCAACAGCCAATGGACTCTACTGGCAAGCTGTTGAGCCAATGTCGAGCTGTTCCTTTGAGTTTGAGTGGGAGGTATTTGATGGCGTGTAGGTCATCACCGCGGGCCATGTGGATGTGCAGGAGGAAATCCTCGATCCATACCGCAGGATCTGTTGTGATGTCGTATGATTCTATATTTACGGGTTTGAAACCCTCTGGGATTTGACGATCCATTACTTCGTTTGTGAAGCATAGGGGGTGTGCGGCGCCTCTGTACTGGGCTATATCGCGACGTAGCTCAAATGAGTCTTGCCCGCTGTGTTCGGCCCGGCCGGACTTACTTTTACTGTATCCGGCGTGACGATTATCGTCTCACATAGTAGCGCGCCCTCTTGATCCGTAGATCGATCTTGCGTGTTTTGCTTTGTCCTCCAATACGTCTCACAGGTCTGGCGTATTTCCCCATGCCTTTTTATTTGAATGGCGTTGGCGTGCGGGCTGAGCTTTTGGCTGGAATGCCTCTCTGTCACAGCCACGAGGTGGCCGATCAGCCGCGTCATACGTCGGGGATGTAGGTTTTGGTGCTTCCTCCTCCAGTCGGGGTAGCAACCTGCACTTTGGGTAACTCTTGGAGGGGCGTTCGAGTTTATATTCCTCGGCCGCCAGGACTTTAGTCCATCTGTCAGCTAGCAAATCTTGATCAGCTTGAAGCTGCTGCTGCTTTTTCTTAAGGCTATTTGTTGTGGCTATAAGTTGGCGCTTGAAGCGCCCTTGTTCGACGGGATCCTCTGGCACGACGAATTCGTCATCGTCGAGGCTTGCCTCATCTTCGAAGGGAGGCATGTAATTATCATCCTCCGCCTCTCCATCTGCCGCTCTCTCAGGAGGGCTGGCTTCTCCATCCTCCTGCTCTAAATCTTGCTGGAGGGGATTGTTGTTGTCTTCGGCACTGTCCGGAGTGCTATTATCTCCGGTGCCGGTATCGCAGCTTTTGCCTTGGCGGGACTTAGAGCGGCGCCGCTGATGTCGGTGCTTGGGTTGCTTCTTGGAGGGGTCATCCTCCGCTGTCTCATCGCCATTGCCTTCTTTGGGTGTGTCCACCATGTATATGTCATATGATGAGGTGGCTGTCCAGTGCCCTGTGGGCAGTGGTTCCTCTTCGCCTCCCGCATCGTCGTCCATACCGTTGATGTCTCCAAAGTCGAAGTCGAGCATGTCGGTTAAATCATCAACAGTGGCTACTAAATGGGTGGTGGGTGGGCGGCGAATTTCTTCATCATCCGCATCCCAGTCCTGCCAGACATGGTTCGGCCAGGACTCTCCTGACAAGAAGAGAGACCTTAATGAGTTCAGTATGTCGCCGAAGGGCGAGTGCTGAAAGATATCCGCGGAGGTAAACTCCATGATCAGCGCCCAGTCGGATTCGATAGGCACGGGCATAGGCGGTTCAGAGTCCGTGGCCGGGGAAGAATCCAGTAGTTCGGCGTCACGGCTCCCGTGAAGGGTAAGGTCGATCCTCGACTCGATCGCCGCTGAGAGTACGACCTCCGTGGCGGGGTCTATCCACCCGTCCAAGGATGGCGCGATTGGCTCCGAATTGAGGGTCGGAGTGGTTGCTGGTGCGATCTCCTGAACACTGTCCGATGGCAGAGCTAAATCATGCTCATCGAGGCCGAGTTGCGCACTCGGCAGGGGCTCGAATCCGTCGAAGCTCAAGTCTCTGCGGATATCGGCCGTGTAGTTTAAGCTTGCAAACCTGACCTAATGGCCAGGGGCGTAACTTTTGATATGCTCCTGATGGCCAAGCGAGTTGGCCCGCAGTACGAAGCCGCCGAATACAAAAATCTGTCCAAGGAGAAAAGTCTCACCCTGGACTGCATCACTACCGATGATTGAAGGAGCCATCAAGCCTAATGGCGACGACACAGAGGAACTCTCAATGAAAGCACCAATGTCGATGTCAAAACCGGCGGATCTCGGGTAGGGGGTCCCGAACTGTGCGTCTAAGGCAGATGGTAACAGGAGGCAGGGGACACGATGTTTTACCCAGGTTCGGGCCCTCTTGATGGAGGTAAAACCCTACGTCCTGCTTGATTTATTCTTCATGATATGAGTATTACAAGAGTTTATCTACCACGAGATCGGAGAGGCTAAACCCTAGGAGCTAGCCTATGGTATGATTGTCTGTTGTCCTACGGAGTAAAACCCTTCGGTTTATATAGACAGCGGGGGGGCTAGGGTTACACAAGGTCGGTTACAAAGTAGGAGATATGCATATCCGTATTTCCTAGCTTGCCTTCCATGCCAAGTAAAGTCCCATCCGGACACGAGACGAAGTCTTCAATCTTGTATCTTCATAGTCCTATAGTCCGGCCAAAGGATATAGTCCGGCTGTCCGGAGACCCTTAATCCAAGACTCCCTCACTTGGCATGATGATTTCAATGATGCTCACATAAAGGGTAAGAATTGAAACATAAAGAGAGCATCATGAAGAATATGACTAGCACATTTAAGTCTAACCCACTTCCTATCCATAGGGATTTTGTGAGCAAACAACTTGTGGGAACAAGAATCAACTTGCATAGGAAGGTAAAACAAGCATAACTTTAAAACTTTAAGCACATAGAGAGGAAACTTGATATTATTGCAATTCCTACAAGTATATATTCCTCCCTCCTAATAATTTTCAGTAGCATCATGAATGAATTCAACAATATAACCAGCACCTAAAGCATTCTTTTCATGATCTACAAGCATAGAAATTTTACTACTCTCCACATAAGCAAAATTCTTCTCATGAATAATAGTGGGAGCAAACTCAACAAAATAACTATCATGTGATTGAAAATTGAAATCAAGATGACAAGTTTCATTGTTATAATTATTCTTTAAAGCATACGTGTCATCACAATAATCATTATAGATGGAGGCATGCTTTCATCATAATAAATTTGCTCATCAAAACTTGGGGGACAAAAAATATCATCTTCATCAAACATAGCTTCCCCAAGCTTGTGGCTTTGCATATCATTAGCATCATGGATATTCAAGGAATTCATACTAACAACATTGCAATCATGCTCATCATTCAAATATTTAGTGCCAAACATTTTATAGATTTCTTCTTCTAGCCCTTGAGCACAATTATCCTTTCCATCATACTCACGAAAGATATTAAAAAGGTGAAGCGTATGAGACAAACTCAATTCCATTTTTTATAGTTTTCTTTTATAAACTAAACTAGTGATAAAACAAGAAACTAAAAGACTCGATTGCAAGATCTAAAGATATACCTTCAAACACTCACCTCCCCGGCAATGGCGCCAGAAAAGAGCTTGATGTCTACTACACAACCTTCTTCTTGTAGACGTGGTTGGGCCTCCAAGTGCAGAGGTTTGTAGGACAGTAGCAAATTTCCCTCAAGTGGATGACCTAAGGTTTATCAATCCATAGGAGGCGTAGGATGAAGATGGTCTCTCTCAAGCAACCCTGCAACCAAATAACAAAGAGTCTCTTGTGTCCCCAACACACCCAATACAATGGTAAATTTTATAGGTGCACTAGTTCGGTGAAGAGATGGTGATACAAGTGGTATATGGATGATAGATAATAGTTTTTGTAATCTGAAAATATAAAAACAGCTAGGTAACGAATGATAAAAGTGAGCGTAAACGGTATTGCAATGCCTTGAAACAAGGCCTAGTGTTCATACTTTCACTAGTGCAAGTCCTCTCAACAATAATAACATAATTGGATCACATAACTATCCCTCAACATGCAACAAAGAGTCACTCCAAAGTCACTAATAGCGGAGAACAAACGAAGAGATTATGGTAGGGTACGGAACCACCTCAAAGTTATTCTTTCCAATCAATCCGTTGGGCTATTCATATAGGTGTCACAAACAGCCCTAGAGTTCGTACTAGAATAACACCTTAAGACACAAATCAACCAAAACCCTAATGTCACCTAGATACTCCAATGTCACCTCAAGTATCCGTGGGTATGATTATACGATATGCATCACACAATCTCAGATTCATCTATTCAACCAACACATAGAACCTCAAAGAGTGCCCCAAAGTTTCTACTGGAGAATCACGACGAAAATGTGTGCCAACCCCTATGCATAGGTTCATGGGCGGAACGCGCAAGTTGATCACCCAAACATACATCAAGTGAATCACGTGGTATCCCATTGTCACCACAGATACGCACGGCAAGACATACATCAAGTGTTCTCAAATCTTTAAAGACTTAATCTGATAAGATAACTTCGAAGGGGAAACTCAATCCATTACAAGAGAGTAGAGGGGGAGGAGAAACATAAGATCCAACTATAATAGCAAAGCTCGCGATACATCAAAATCGTATCATCTCAAGAACACGAGAGAGAGAGAGATCAAACACATAGCTACTGGTACATACCCTCAGCCCGGAGGGAGAACTACTCCCTCCACGTCATGGAGAGCACTAGGATGATGAAGATGGCCACCAGAACGGGTCTAGATTGGCTTTCGGTGGCTACGGAGTCTTCTGGCGGCGGAACTTCTGATCTATTGTGCTCCCCGGTAGTTTTAGGGGGGCCACAAGGGGCCCACGAGGGTGGAGGGCACACCCAAGGGGGGTGGGCGCGCCCCCCTGCCCAGGGGGGGTATATGGAGATATATAGGCGTAAGTACATTATGGGGGCCACGAGGGGCCCACGAGGGTGGAGGGCGCGCCCAGGGGGTGGGCGCGCCCCCTGTCTCGTGGCCTCCTCGTAGATCCCCCGACGTGCACTCCAAGTCTTCTGGGCTTCTTTCCTTCCAAAAAAGAGTTCCGTGAAGTTTCAGGTCAATTAGACTCCGTTTGATTTTTCTTTTCTTCGAAACCCAAAAACAGGGTAAAAACAGAAACTGGCACTGGGCTCTGGGTTAATAGGTTAGTCCCAAAAATGATATAAAAGTGTATAATAAAGCCCATAAACATTCAAAACAGTAGATAATATAGCATGGAGCAATCAAAAATTATAGATACGTTGGAGACGTATCAGGGGTTTGCTTGCCTGGTTGCCCTAGCAAGGAGGGGTCGTCGTCGACGTAGTAGATCACAGGGGCAACATAGGTCTCGGGGTATACCATAGAGAAGAGGGGGAAGAAACAGTAAATACAGAGCAAACAATGGATCACAAGGCATAACATGACGATAGGTGGAGCTAGGGTTTTCCTAACGTAGTACTACACATTGTAGATGGATGGGATAAACATCCGAGGATGAATCCCCGGCGTTAGACGAATTTCGGACAGATGAAAGAGAGGGGACGGTTCCATGTTCAGCATGCTAGGGGCATGTGACAGGTGAATGGACCACGCATTCGGATTCGTGGGATTTTTCTGAGCAACTTTCATATAGAAAACATTTTCATTGGAGTTATGGTTTAATTTCTATGAATTTTCAAATATTAAAGCCTTTCCAGAAATTAGTTAAATAGACAGAAAAGGAAATATGACGTCAGCATGACATGTTGATGACGTCAGCAGTCAACAGAACAGCTGACCAGGTCAAACTGACCAGTGGGTCCCACATGTCATACACAGAGGGCTAACAATGGGTTATTTTAATTAAACAGAGTTAATTAGTAGTAGGGCCCCACATGTCAGTGGGGCCCGCGTGTCAGTGACACTGTGTGCCCAGTCAGCACAGTTGACCACGGCCAACGTGGTCAACTGGGGCCATGGGGCCCACGGGCAGTGACCCAGAGGTAGGCCCCAGGTGCGCCACGTCGGCGGCATCGGCATTTCACCACCGGCGACCAAAACAGCGGCGGGGCTCGCGGGACTTCGCCGGAATCGTGCCATAGGGGGTCTTTAGGCGCGGGACTTGGCGCATTCGAACGAGGAGAGCTTGCCGCGTCACGTGGTGAGGTCGATTGGGCTCGCGGCTGGCCGAAACTGCGCCGGCGACGAGTGGAGGCGCCGGCGAGGTTCGGGCACGGATGGGGATTGTGCAACGGGGCTCCGTTCGCTGCGTGTTTGGGGCCGAATAGACAAGCGTGTCGAGGCGCGTCGAGGGGTAGTGGTGGCTCACCCGGGGATGGCCGGAAGTGAGTTCCTCATCGACAGCAGCGGCAGGGCGGACGCCGGACTTCGGTCGTCGTTGGGATCGGGGCTGGGGTGTGTTTGCGGGCAACCCAAGCGGCTAGATGAAGCCTACACGATGCGGTGAGCATGGCAGGCTTGAGCCCATGACCAAAAGGTCACCGGAGATGCGCCGGCGACGAGCTCCTCGGCGCTAGTGGAAACACGGCTAGGAGGAACGGGGAGGTGCCCTGGTGGTGGCGTTGGACTCGCACGAGCTCCCGGAGCTTGATGCGAGGATCAGCCGCGTGTTACAGTGGTGAAGGCCACGACGGCGAGTTCGTCGGCGGCGGTGCGTGTGGGTGCTAGTGAAGCGGAGGCTACGGGCGACTAGAGGGGGTTGGGAAGGGCACGTTCGGTGCAGGAGCTCACCGCGGGAGCGTGGGGACTAGGTAGTGGCCTAGGGGAGGACCGGTGCTGCAGATTGAAGGCGAGGTCATGTGGTGGCGGTAGAGGAGGAAGAGGAAGACTGTGACGTCGGCGGTCCCTCCCGGTCCAGATCCATTGTCGAGGAAGAAGAGGAGGACCACGCCGAAGCTCCTGGACTTTAAGAAGCGACGTATGGGTGACGATGGCCGCGGCTACGGCGAACGGTGGCGAGGGTGGCGCTCGGGCATCAGCCCAAATCGAAGCAGAGAGGGGGCGAGGGGGAATCTGATGGGGAGAGGGAGAGGCGAAGTGGGCGACAGTGGAGAGTGGGGGAGAGGACCGAGGCGGGGGTATCCTTATCCCCTCGGGGCGTCGCCGGCGAAGTGATCCGGCGGGGATGAGCCCCTGTAGTGGCTCGGTCGGGGGAACAGAGAGGAGGGAGGCGACCGGGGAAGGTGGGCCGGCTTGCTGGAATGGGCTAAAGCCCAGTGGGTAGGGGGGCCTCTCTTTTCCTTTTTCCTTTTTCTTTTTCTGTTATTTGCCATGTTTGCATTTTTCTTTTAGTCCCAAATGAGTTATGTTTTGAACAAAACTTGGCACATAAAACTAACACAATACCTTGAGATGGAACAGAAAGTTTGGGGTCAAAAGAAGTTGTCTAATCATTTTTAGAAAATGAAAAGGATATCTTAAATACTACTGGACCATATAATAAATTCCCAGGGGCAATTTGGGAATTCCAAAAATGTTGGTTTCAACGTGAAAATATCTAGGGATTATTGTCCATAGGATGAACTATTTTATTTGCATGAAAGAAGAAGCAAATATTTGACATGCAATTTGAATTTGAAGCATATTTTGGACAAGTGGCATTTTGGGATGATGATCATGATGACATGACCTTCATTAGGGGGGATTACTGTAGTGTGATGCTAGGGATGTTACATGAAAGAAGTAGGTCGGTCGAGCTACGAGGGGCACACGAGAGTGGGGCGCGCGCCGCCCTACCTCGTGGCCGCCTCGTTGCTTCCTTGACCTCCACTCCAAGTTTCCTAGATTGCGTTTGTTCTAAAAAATATCCTCGTGAAGGTTTCATTCCGTTTGGATTCCCTTTGATATTCCTTTTTTGCGAAACACTTAAACAGGCAAAAAACAACAATTTGCACTGGGCCTTCGGTTAATAGGTTAGTCCCAAAAATAATATAAAAATGCATATTAAAGCCCATTAAACATCCAAAATAGATAATATAATAGCATGGAACAATCAAAAATTATAAATACGTTGGAGACGTATCAAGCATCCCCAAGCTTAATTCTTGCTCGTCCTCGAGTAGGTAAATGATAAAAATAGAATTTTTGATGTGGAATGCTACCTAACATAATTTTCAGTGTAATCTTTATTGTGGCATGAATATACAGATCCGAAAGATTCAAGACAAAAGTTTAATATTGACATAAAAACAATAATACTTCAAGCATACTAACTAAGTAATTACGTCTCTTCAAAATAACATGGCCAAAGAAAGCTATCCCTACAAAATCATATCGTATGGCTATGCTCTATCTTCATCACACAAAATATTGAAATCATGCACAACCCCGATGACAAGCCAAGCAATTGTTTCATACTTTTGATGTTCTCAAACTTTTTCAATCTTCATGCAATACATGAGCGTGAGCCATGGATATAGCACTATAGGTGGAATAGAATGGTGGTTGTGGAGAAGAAGAAAAAAGGAGAAGATAGTCTCACATCAACTAGGCGTACCAACGGGCTATGGAGATGCCCATCAATAGATATTAGTGTGAGTGAGTAGGGATTGCCATGCAATGGTTGCACTAGAGCTATAAGTATATGAAAGCTCAACAAAATAAACTAAGTGGGTGTGCATCCAACTTCCTTGCTCACGAAGACCTAGGGCATTTTGAGGAAGCCCATGATACGTCTCCAACGTATCTATAATTTTTTATTGCTCCATGCTATTATATTATCTATTTTGGATGTTAATGGGCTTATTTTTACACTTTTATATTATTTTTAGGACTAACCTATTAACCGGAGGCCCAGCCCAAATTGATGTGGTTTTGCCTATTTCAGTGTTTCATAGAAAAAGAATATCAAACGGAGTCCAAACGGAATGAAACCTTCGGGAATGTGATTTTTGGAACAAACGTGATCCAGAGGACTTGGAGTGGACGTCAAGCAATCTATGAGGCGGCCACGAGGCAAAGGGGCGCGCCCAACCCCCCTATGCGCGCCCTCCACCCTCGTGGGCCCCTCATTGCTCCACCGACCTACTTCTTCCTCCTATATATATCCATGTACCCCACAAACATCCAGGAGCACCATGAAAACCTAATTCCACCGCCGCAACCTTCTGTACCCAAGAGATCCCATCTTGGGGCCTTTTCCGGAGCTCCAGCGGAGGGGGCATTAATCATGGAGGGCCTCTACATCAACTCCGATGATGTGTGAGTAGTTTACTTCAGACCTTCGGGTCCATAGCTAGTAGCTAGATGGCTTCTTCTCTCTCTTTGGATCTCAATACAAAGTTCTCCTCGATTCTCTTGGAGATCTAGTCGATGTAACTCTTTTTTGCGGTGTGTTGGTCGATATCCGATGAATTGTGCGTTTATGATCAAGTTTATCTACGAACAATATTTGAATCTTCTCTGAATTCTTTTATGTATGATTGGTTTATCTTTGCAAGTCTCTTCGAATTATCAGTTTGGTTTTGCCTACTAGATTGATCTTTCTTGCAATGGGAGAAGTTCTTAGCTTTGGGTTCAATCTTGCGGTGCTCGAACCCAGTGATAGAAAGGGAAACGACACGTATTGTATTTTTGCCATCTAGGATAAAAAGATGGGTTTTACATCATATTGCATGAGTTTATCCCTCTACATCATGCCATCTTGCTTAAGGTGTTACTCTGTTCTTATGAACTTAATACTCTAGATGCATGCTGGATAGCGGTTGATGTGTGGAGTAATAGTAGTAGATGCAGGCAGGAGTCGGTCTACTTGTCACGGACGTGATGCCTATATACATGATCATACCTAGATATTCTCATAATTATTTGCTTTTCTATCAATTGCTCGACAGTAATTTGTTCACCCACCGTAACACTTATGCTCTTGAGAGAAGCCACTAGTGAAACCTATGGCCCTCGGGTCTATTTTCCATCATACAAGTTTCCAATCTATTTTATTTTGCAATCTTTACTTTCAACCTATATCATAAAATACCAAAAATATTTATCTTATTATTATCATCTCTATCAGATCTCACTCTTGCAAGTGGCCGTGAAGGGATTGACAACCCCTTTATCCCGTTGGTTGCGAGGTTCTTATTTGTGTGTGTAGGTACGAGGTGACTCGCGCGTGGTCTCCTACTGGATTGATACCTTGGTTCTCAATAACTGAGGGAAATACTTATGCTGCTTTACTGCACCACCCTTTCCTCTTCAAGGAAAAACTAACGCAGTGCTCAAGAGGTAGCAAGAAGGATTTATGGCGCCGTTGCTGGGGAGATCTACGCCAAGTCAAGACATACCAAGTACCCATCACAATTCTTATCCTTCGCATTACATTATTTGCCATTTGCCTCTCGTTTTCCTCTCCCCCACTTGACCCTTGCCGTTTTATTCACCCTCTTTTCCTTTCGCCCTCTCTTTCCGATCGCCTCTTTTTCGCTTGCTTCTTGTTTGCTTGTGTGTTGGATTGCTTGATTGTCACGATGGCTCAAGATAATACTAAATTTTGTGACTTTGCCAATACCAACAATAATGATTTTATTAGCACTCCGATTTCTCCCTCTTACTGATGCTGAATCTTGTGAAATTAATACTGCTTTGCTGAATCTTGTCATGAAAGATCTGTTTTCTGGCCTTCCTAGTGAAGATGCTGCTTCCCATCTAAACAACTTTGTTGATTTATGTGATATGCAAAAGAAGAAAGATGTGGCTAATGATATTGTTAAACTTAAGCTATTTCCGTTTTCGCTTAGAGATCGTGCTAAAGCTTGGTTTTTGTCTTTGTCTAAAAATAGTATTGATTCATGGAATAAGTGCAAAGATGCTTTTATCTCTAAGTATTTTCCTCTCGCTAAGATCATCTCTCTTAGAAACGATATTATGAATTTTAAGCAACTTGATCATGAACATGTTGCACAAGCTTGGGAGAGGATGAAATTAATGATACGTAATTTCCCTACACATTTATTGAATTTATGGATGATTATACAAAAAAAATTGCCGGATTGAATTTTGCTTCTAGAAATCTTTTAGATTCGGCCGTGGGACGCACTTTTATGGAAATCACTTTAGGAGAAGCTACCAAACTACTAGATAATATTATGGTTAATTATTCTCAATGGCACACTGAAAGATCTACTAGTAAAAATGTGCATGCAATTGAAAGATTTAGATGGATGAACTTATGAAATTGTTTGCTAATAAAAGTGCTCCTACTGATCCGAATGATATGCCTTTGTCTACTTTGATTGAGAATAATAGTGAATCTATTGATGTGAATTTTGTTTGTAGGAACAATTTTGGTAATAACGCGTATAGAGGTAATTTTAATTCTAGGCCATTTCCTAGTAATTCCTCTAATAATTATGGTAATTCCTACAACAATTCTTATGGAAATTATAATAAGACGCCCTCTGATTTTGAATCTAGTATTAAAGAATTTATTACTTCGCAAAAGAGTTTCAATCCTTTGATTGAAGAAAAATTGCTTAAGATTGATGAGTTGGCTAGGAATGTGGATAGAATTTCTCTTGATGTTGATTCTTTGAAACTTAGATCTATTCCACCTAAGCATGATATCAATGAGTCTCTCAAAGCCATGAGAATTTCCATTGATGAGTGCAAAGAAAGAACCACTAGGATGCGTGCTAAGAAAGATTGCTTTCTAAAAGCATGTTCTTCTAGTTTTCATGATAATAAAGATGAAGATCTAAAAGTAATTGATGTGTCACCTATTAAATCTTTGTTTAGAAATATGAATCTTGATAATGATGGGACTGGAGATGAGTCAACTTTAGTTAGAAGGCATCCCAAAAATTCGGAGTTTTTAGATCTTGATGCAAAAATTGGTAAAAAGTGGGATTGAAGAGGTCAAAACTTTAGATAGCAATGAACCCACTATCTTGGATTTCAAGGAATTTAATTATGATAATTATTATTTTATAGATTGTATTTCCTTGTTGCAATCCGTGCTAAATTCTTCTCATGCTTATAGTCAAAATAAACCTTTTACAAAACATATCGTTGATGCTTTGATGCAATCTTATGAAGAAAAACTTGAGTTGGAAGTTTCTATCCCTAGAAAACATTATGATGAGTGGGAACCTACAATAATAAATAAAATTAAAGATCATGAATGCTATGCTTTGTGTGATTTGGGTGCTAGTGTTTCCACGATTCCAAAAACTTTGTGTGATTTGCTAGGTTTCCGCGACTTTGATGATTGTTCTTTAAACTTGCACCTTGCAGATTCCACCATTAAGAAACCTATGGGAAATATTAATGATGTTCTTATTGTTTCAAATAAGAACTATGTGCCCATATATTTCATTGTTCTTGATATAGATTGCAATCCTTCATGTCCTATTATTCTTGGTAGACCTGTCCTTAGAATGATTGGTGCAATTATTGATATGAAGGAAGGGAATATTAGATTCCACCATTAAGAAACCTATGGGAAAGATTAATAATGTTCTTATTGTTGCAAATAGGAACTATGTGTCCATATATTTCATTGTTCTTGATATAGATTGCAATCCTTCATGTCCTATTATTCTTGGTAGACCTTCCCTCAGAATGATTGGTGCAATTATTGATATGAAGGAAGGGAATATTAGATTCCAATTTACATTAAGGAAAGGCATGGAACACTTCCCTAGAAAGAAAATTAAATTACCTTATGAATTTATTATGAGAGTCACTTATGGATTGCCTACCAAAGATGGCAATACCTAGATCTATCCTTGCTTTTATGCCTATCTAGGGGCGTTAAACGATACCGCTTGTTGGGAGGCAACCCAATTTTATTTTTATTCATTGATTTTTGCTCCTGTTTAGTAATAAATAATTTATCTAGCCTCTGTTTTGGTTGTGTTTTTTGTGTTTAATTAGTGTTTGTGCCAAGTAGAACCGTTGGGAAGACTTGGGGAAAGTCTTTTTGATCTTGTTGTAAAAAACAGAAACTTTAGCGCTCGCGAGAATTGCTGCCATTTTTTATTGGAGAGCGATATTTAGTTAATTCTTTTTGAAGATGATTAATAGATAAATTCCTCACGTCCAGCAATTTATTTTAGAATTTTTGGGGTTCCAGAAGTATTCGAAACCTACAGATTACTACAGACTGTTCTGTTTTTGACAGATTCTCTTTCTCGTGTGTTGTTTGCTTATTTTGATGAATCTATGGCTAGTAATAGAGTTTATAAACCATAGAGAATTTGGAATACAGTAGGTTTAACACCAATATAAATAAATAATGAGTTCATTACAGTACCATGATGTGGTGGTTTTCTTTCTGTTACTAACGGAGCTCACGAATATTTTCTTTTAAGTTTTGTGTTGTGAAGTTTTCAAGTTTTGGGTAAGGATATGATGGATTATGGAACAAGGAGTGGGAAGAGCCTAAGCTTGGGGATTCCCAAGGCACCCCAAGGTAAAATCCAAGGACACCAAAAAGCCTAAGCTTGGGGATGCCCCGGAAGGCATCCCCTCTTTTGTCTTCGTTCATCGGTAACTTTACTTGGAGCTATATTTTTATTCGCCACATGATATGTGTTTTGCTTGGAGCGTCTTGTAAGATTTGAGTATTTGCTTTTTAGTTTACCACAATCATCTTTGCTGTACACACCTTTTGAGAGAGACACACATGAATTGGAATTTATTAGAATACTCTATGTGCTTCACTTATATCTTTTGAGCTATATAGTTTTTGCTCTAGTACTTCACTTATATCTTTTAGAGCACGGTGTTGGTTTTATTTTATAGAAATAATTGATCACTCATGATTCACTTATATTATTTTGAGAGTCCTTTAGAACAACATGGAAATTTGCTTTCAGGCATAATAAAAACTTTCATATAAGTGCATTGAATACTAAGAGAAGTTTGATACTTGATTATTGTTTTGAGATATGGAGATAGTGATATCAAAGTTGTGCTAGTTGAGTAGTTGTGAATTTGAGGAATACTTGTGTTGAAATTTGCAAGTACCGTAGCATGCACGTATGGTAAACGTTACGTAACAAATTTGAAACATGAGGTTTTATTTGATTGTCTTCCTTATGAGTGGCGGTCGGGGACGAGCGATGGTCTTTTCCTACCAATCTACCCCCCTAGGAGCATGCGCGTAATACCTGGTTTTTTATGACTTGTAAATTTTTGCAATAAGTATGTGATTTCTTTATGAATAATGTTGAGTCCATGGATTATATGCACTCTCACACTTCCATCATTGCTAGCCTCTTTGGTACCGTGCATTGCCCTTTCTCACCTTGAGAATTGGTGCAAACTTCGCCGGTGCATCCAAACCCCATGATATGATACGCTCTATCATACATAAACCTCCTTATATCTTCCTCAAAATAGCCACCATACCTACCTATTATGGCATTTCCGTAGCCATTCCGAGATATATATTGCCATGCAACTTTCCACCATTCCATTTATTATGACACGCATCATCATTGTCATATTGCCTTGCATGATCATGTAGTTGACATCGTATTTGTGGCAAATCCACCATTCATAATTTTTTCATAGATGTCACTCTTGATTCATCGCAATCCCGGTACACCGCCGGAGGCATTCATATAGAGTCATATCTTGTTCTAGTGTCGAGCTGTAATCATTGAGTTGTAAATAAATAGAAGTGCGATGATCATCAGTAATAGAGCATTGTCCCATAATAAAAGAAAAAAAGAAAGGCCAAAAAAGGCCCAAAAAGGGGCAATGCTACTCTCCTTTTTTCACACTTGTGCTTCAAAGTAGCACCATGATCTTTATGATAGAGAGTCTCTTGTTTTGTCATTTTCATATACTAGTGGGAATTTTTCATTATAGAACTTGGCTTGCATATTCCAACAATGGGCCTCCTCAAGTGCCCTAGGTCTTCGTGAGCAAGCAAGTTGGATGCACACACACTTAGTTTCTTTTGTTGAGCTTTCATACATTTATAGCTCTAGTGCATCCATTGCATGGCAATCCCTACTCCTTGCATTGACATCAATTGATGGGCATCCCCTATCCCATTGATTAGCCGCGTCAATGTGAGACTTTCTCCTTTTTTCTCTTCTCCACATAACCCCCTTCATTATATTCTATTCCACCCATAGCGCTATATCCATGGCTCACACTCATGTATGGCGTGAAAGTTGAAAAAAGTTTGAGATTACTAAAGTATGAAACAATTGCTTGGCTTGTCATCGGGGTTGTGCATGATGAGAGCATTCTTGTGTGACAAAAATGGAGCATGACCAAACTATATGATTTTGTAGGGATGAACTTTCTTTGGCCATTTTATTTTGAGAAGACATGATTGCTTAGTTAGTATGCTTGAAGTATTATTATTTTTATGTCAACATTAAACTTTTATCTTGAATCTATCGGATCTGAACATTCATGCCACAATAAATAAAATTACATTGAGAAACATGTTAGGAAGCATTCCACATCAAAAATTCTGTTTTTATCATTTACCTACTCGGGGACGAGCGGGAATTAAGCTTGGGGATGCTGATACGTCTCCAACGTATCTATAATTTTTGATTGTTCCATGCTATTATATTATCTATTTTGGATGTTAATGGGCTTATTTTTACACTTTTATATTATTTTTGGTACTAACCTATTAACCAGTGGCCCAACCCAAATTGCTGTTTTTTCCAATTTTAGTGTTTCCTAGAAAAAGAATATCAAACGGAGTCCAAACGAAATGAAACCTTCAGGAACGTGATTTTTGGAACAGACGTGATCCAGGGGACTTGGAGTGGACGTCAATCAATCAACGAGGCGGCCACGAGGCAGGGGCGCGCCCACCCCCCTGGGCGCGCCCTCCACCCTTGTGGGCCCCTCGTTGCTCCACCGACCTACTTCTTCCTCCTATATATATCCATGTACCCCACAAACATCCAGGAGCACCACGAAAACCTAATTGCACCACCGCAATCTTCTGTACCCAAGAGATCCCATCTTGGGGCCTTTTTCGGAGCTCCGCCAGAGGGGGCATTGATCACGGAGGGCCTCTACATCAACTCCATGTCCCCTCCGATGATGTGTGAGTAGTTTACTTCAGACCTTCTGGTCCATAACTAGTAGCTAGATGGCTTCATCTCTCTCTTTGGATCTCAATATAAAGTTCTCCTCGATTCTCTTGGAGATCTATTTGATGTAACTCTTCTTTTGCGGTGTGTTGGTCGATATCCGATGAATTGTGGGTTTATGATCAAGTTTATCTATGAACAATATTTGAATCTTCTATGAATTCTTTTATGTATGATTGGTTTATCTTTGCAAATCTCTTCAAATTATCAGTTTGGTTTGGCCTACTAGATTGATCTTTCTTGCAATGGGAGAAGTGCTTAGCTTTGGGTTCAATCTTGCGGTGCTTGATCCCAGTGATAGAAAGGGAAATGGCTCGTATTGTATTGTTGCCATCTAGGATAAAAGATGGGGTTTACATCATATTGCATGATTTTATCCCTCTACATCATGACATCTTGCTTAACGTGTTACTCTGTTCTTATGAACTTAATACTCTAGATGCATGCTGGATAGCGATCGATGTGTGGAGTAATAGTAGTAGATGCAGGCAAGAGTCAGTCTACTTGTCACGGACGTGATGCCTATATACATGATCATACCTAGATATTATCATAATTATTCAATTTTCTATCAATTGCTCGACATTAATTTGTTCACCCACCGTAATACTTATGCTCTTGAGAGAAACCACTAGTGAAACCTATGGCCCCCGGGTCTATTTTCCATCATACAAGTTTCTAATATATTTTATTTTGCAATCTTTACTTTCAATCTATATCATAAAATACCAAAAATATTTATCGTATTATTATCATCTCTATCAGATCTCACTCTTGCAAGTGGCCGTGAAGGGATTGACAACCCCTTTATCGCGTTGGTTGCGAGGTTCTTATTTGTGTGTGTAGGTACGAGGTGACTCGCGCGTGGTCTCCTACTGGATTGATACCTTGGTTCTCAAAAACTGAGGGAAATACTTACGCTGCTTTACTGCACCACCCTTTCCTCTTCAAGGAAAAACCAATGCAGTGCTCAAGAGGTAGCAGCCCATCATTCGAATATACAAGCCTAGTTCTATAATGAGAAATTCCCACTAGTATATGAAAGTGACAACATAAGAGACTCTCTATCATGAAGATCATGGTGCTACTTTGAAGCACAAGTGTGGAAAAAGGATAGTAGCACTGCCCCTTCTCTCTTTTTCACTCATTCATTTTTTATTTGGGCCTTTTATCTTTTTTGTGGCCTCTTTTTTTCTTTTTTTCGTCCGGTGTCTCATCCCGACTTGTGGGAGAATCATAGTCTCCGTCATCCTTTCCTCACTGGGACAATGCTCTAATAATGATGATCATCACAATTCTATTTACTTACAACTCAAGAATTACAACTCGATACTTAGAACAAAATATGACTCTATGGAATGCCTCCGGCAGTTTACCTGGATGTTCAATGAATCAAGAGTGATATGTATGAAAGAATTATGAACGGTGGTTTTGCCACAAATACGATGTCAACTACATGATCATGCAAAGCAATATGACAATGATGGACTGTGTCATAATGTAACATCCCAATTTTCAATTAGGATGTTATACATAGGTCATCATATGCATATCATATTTTATTTGTATATTTGGTTGTGATCCTAGAAATCTTAAACAACTCAAGGACCCAAGGAGAGAGTTGGGGATTTCATAAATTTTCATATTTGACTTTTATCAAAGTTGAAAAGGGGATCACTTTGATTTTAATATTTCTCCCTAATTATTTCCAATATTTAAAATAAAAGAGAGAAGATAATATGATTTGTTCAAAAGAAATGAATATTGGAGAAGAAAATTTAAAGTCAAATTAAAATTTTATTTGAATTTTATTTGCTATTTTATTTGAATTTAGAAAATATGCATTTTTGAAAATTGCATTTTTAGGCCAGAAAAATGTTAACTTTGTTCTAAATAATAGGTTTTGACGGTGAAAATTGTTTATGGCATTTTTAGAAATTTTTATATAATTTATTAGGATTTTCTTCGGGCGAAATTTTATTAAAAAAAGGTTTCCCGCCCGACTAGGCCAAAGGCCCAGCCGAGCAGGCCAGCCCACAGTGCCGCGCCGCCTCCCTCTCCGACTCGGGACAGGAGTCTCGAGGGCCGCCGCTGCCGTCGTCGCCGTGTCCGGCTCGGACACGAGCCGCCGTGCCCCCTCCCGTAAGGCAGCCGCCCCCCTCGCCTTTAAATGGCGCCTCCACCCCGCCGCCTCCTCACCCCACCCCGACAGTCGCCGCCACCAACCGCAGCGCCGTAGCCGTGCCCGCCGCCGCCGCAAGCCGTTGCTGCTGCGCCGCCGCCCTCCGCCGGCTCGCCGCCGCACTTCCCGTAGCCCCGCGCCGCCGCCAAGCCGTCGTTCACCGGAGCCTCGCCGGATCCCGTCGTTGCCACCGGCGATTTTCTCCGGTTTACCGGTAAAAAAACCAAAACATGTTTTTCTTCCAGTTTTTTTAGAAGTAGGGTTTTTTCGGTTTTCCGGTTGGATCTAAAGTGCGGACGTTCGTCCGTTATTACTCTGTAGCGAGCATTTTCGTTCATTAGGGTTCCATAGCGAACGTTCGTTCGTTAGGGTTTCTCTTTTATTTTCTTTTTTGGCCAGGGACCTATCCACGATTATTTTTATCGCAAATCAGTCTCTGGTTTTCAAACCCTCACAACTTTTTGCTCGCTCGTCCAAATCCAGTGAAATCAACGCCAAAATATTCGTCTTGTTCCCCTCTTTCCAGATAACCAACTTGAACATTGTTTTGAAAATTTAAAATTTGGTTGCAAGCATATTTGAATTCGAATTTCTTTTGATTATAGTTTGAGTTTCGTAGCTCCGATTTGGTTGATTCTTTTTGCAAATCGAAGCTCTTTAGTTAAACTTTCAGTTTGGATCTTTTCATTTGAGTTTTACCCTTAAATCTTATGATTGATTGCTTATGTATGCTATTGTTTGTTCAAAATAGAGTTTCCGTAGTGCGAAGCGTGCTACTATGAGTCACTAGGGTTTTCAGATCGTCAGCAAGGCAAGTAACACTTTGATCATATCCCTTATTACTCCATTTTTAAGCATTAGTCTCAATCCTCAAATATTGCATGAGTAGGATCTGTTTTACATGTGGGTTTTGGGAAGTAGTTTTTGAGGTAGTACCTATTGCCCTTTTATTCAAACCTTGGGAGTTACTATGTTACACTTATTATACTTTGCTATGCTATGCTCGTAGACGTGGTTGGGTTTGAGTGATTCATGACAGTTGTGAGTATTATTATGAACTAAGGGTTTTACTTAAGGTGGCTACTTTAACACACATCTGAGTGGATTGGTTTGTGGGCACCTGGAGAAATCCAGTGCTATCCAAAGGAGAATCTCGGGGTATCCATGTGATTTTTTTCCTATGGTTCGCCACCCAGGCTCAAAGGGATCATTGTGTTATTCATGCTGGAAACTTCCATGTGCAGCCACAAGCCATTATGGGCTTTGGCATATTTAAGTAAGTTGTGGGAATCCTTTCCATGATGGGCTAGAAGATGTAGGGGACTGTAGGTGTACCGGCCTATCTATCGGTTAAGGGGACCTCTTCGGAAAGACTGTGTCTCGGTCATCCGTTTCTCAAACATCATGCAGTGCGAGAAATTCAACGGAGGAGATCGAGTCTTGTGGGGAAAAGTGCGCAAACCTCTACAGAGTGTATAAACTAATCATGGTTAGCCATGTCCTCGGTTATGGACATCTTGAGTATCTGGTGCTTGAATTACTATGTTGATCTCAACACTTTACTTAATTAACTTGCTGGGTTTTGATTATTAATTTGGGATTGAGATGGGGTTACCATTCTCAATGTTTTCAACCAACTTTGTAGTTAAATAAAATATATTCCTTTGTTGTAGGGAAAAAACTAGTTTTATGCAAATGATAACCCTAGAGCCTCCACCAGCCATATATGCATATAGTTATAGTTGTTACTTGTTCATTGCTCTATAGTGTTATCTTGCCAGCATAGTCCATGTGCTGACCTACACATGCTGCAACATATTATGTTGCAGAGTTTTCAGACGAAGAGTAAGGTGCGCTAGGTCGTTGTCGTGCACTCGGCTATGTCGTTGTAGTTGATGGACTTATTTTACCTTCGAAGCTTCCGTTGTTATCTTCATGAGATGGCCTTCAGCCATATTATTGTAATAAGTACTCTCTTTGAGACATTCGATATAATAAGTGTGTGATTGAACTATGTTATAAATCCTTCAAGTATTGTGTGTGTCAGCATTACCGATCCAGGGATGACACTTATACACAGATATTTGACCGCCTGAGGTTGGATCGCTACAAGATGGTATCATAGCACACGCTGACTGTAGGATGCGACCACTAAGATAAGCCATAGGACACTCTTCTCTACTCATTTCTGACTCTTCCCCACTTTCCACTCTATAGATGGCGGACCCAAGGAACAAGTTTGCTCAACCGGATGAAGACACCCCTTTTGGACGACACTTGAAGAAAGCCACTAGTTACCTGAACATCGGAATACCAAGCTTCACCGGACCTACACCGCCACTCTACCTGAAGAAGTGCGCTAGACAATTCGAGTACATGTTCCAGGAAGGACTTTCACACCAGTTACTGAGCCCATAGAGCTTTCCTTTGATGCACCAACCTGAAGTCTAGGAAAGAGCATCGCAGCTCACATCGCCATGGGATGCATCGGCGAAGTATACCATAGGGATCTTAAGGACACCATCTACCAGATATGTGGGCACCAAGATGAGCAATGGGAGATGATCTGCACCAGGAGGGACAAGTCCATTGCAGCCTACATCCGAGAGTTAAACCAACACATTTGTCGACACGGGAACTAGATGTGCGCCAGCATGATAGACCTGAAGAAGGTGATGACCAGGAACATGGAGCTAGAAGAGGAACTCAAGTCTACACGCGATGGATATGAAGAGGAAATTGCAGTACTACCGGAGAAGAACGAAGACCCGAAGAAGAAGCTAGGAGTATTCATGGGAGACCCTGCGCCAGGAGAGGACAACCATCCCGAGGACTACATCAGCATCGACGACACCGACTCCGACCCCGATAGTGATGATGATTATGAAGACGAAGCTGGAGCAGATATCATGGAGTCTTCTTCCGATCAAAATTTCTAGTCGACCACCATATTACCAGTACGTAGTATTCCCCTATGTATATAGTAGTAGTCCGAGTATTTTGTAATGGTAGCTAGATCAATTGTATGCCCTTGTTTGTGATGTGATATAAATGTGTTTGTCTCATGGGCATATGGGTAGTGATTTTCTCCTTAGACCTCATTCTATTCCAATCTCTCCCCTCTGAACCAATCAGATGCCTCCGAGAGGTGACCATGGATTTGTCTTCCCATCGGAACTCACCCAGTTAATCCAGCAGCAGAATGCCTTGATGCGGCTACTAGTCCAGAACCAAGGCAACAACAACAACAACAACAACAACACCAATAACAACCCACCGCCACCACCTCCAGTTGACAACTTAGCCCATTTTCTGAGGTTGAATCCGCCGGTGTTCTCCAGTAGCACCGAGCCAATTGTTACTGATGACTGGCTCCGCAGGATTGGAAGGGAGCTGACCACTTCAGGTTGCATAGATACTGAGAAGGTGCACTTTGCCGCACATCAATTGGATGGATCCGCATCCTCATGGTGGGAGAATTACACAGCCACTTTTCCCATAGCCAATGTCACATGGGATTAGTTTCAGCAAGCTTTCTGCACAACCCATGTCTCTACGGGAGCAATGAACATTAAGAAGCATGAGTTCCACAACTTACGCCATGGAAATCGTACTGTGGGGCAGTACGTGGATGAGTTTAGCAAGTTAGCTCGCTATGCCCCAGTTGATGTGGCCATAGATGTCGCGAAGCAGGAGAAGTTTATGGAAGGGCTGAATGATGAGATGAGTATGCAGTTGATGGTGGCAACATTTACTAACTACCAGGAGTTGGTAGACAGGTCCCTTATGATTGAAAGAAAATAGCAGCAGATAGAGAGCCGCAAACGGAAGTATGGACAGGGGAAGTACAATTCTGGAGCTCAGCAGAAGCCTCGCTTTACCCCTAACTCCGGAGTTTACACCCATAACCATGGAGGCCATACTCACAATGGAGGAAGCTCACATAACCACAGTGGGCCTAAAAATGGAAATGGGAATGGATGAAGCAGCAGCCAGAACCATCCCAATCCAGCAACACCCGCTAAGAAAGACCTGAGTCATGTCACCTGTTACAAGTGCGGGAAGACTGGACACTACGCCAATGATTGCTCAGAGTTGAAGAACGGCAATGGAAATGGAAACTCTGGGAAGAAGCCCAACCCTTTCACTAGAGGACAAGTGAACCACGTTAACGTGGAGGAGGTTTAAGAACAGCCACATGCAATTATAGGTAAGTTTTTTATTAAGTCATTTATTGCAACAGTTCTTTTTGATACTGGTGCATCGCATTCATACATATCAAGGAGATTTGTGGATAAATATAAGTTGCCCACTGAAGTTCTTAAGACACCTCTGTTAGTAAGCTCACCTGGAGTGGAGTATATGGCAAGCGGTGGATATTTTCTGATGCCATTAACCATAGGTAGTCATGTTTTCCCCTCAGGCCTGATAATTTTGGAGTCACAAGGATTGGATGTGATATTATGCATGGATTGGCTATCCATGTATGGAGGAAATATCGATTGTGCTAGTAAGTCAATTCTACTCACCACCCCAAAGGGAAAAAGGATCAAGTATGTGTCTAGGCATGCGCCAAGGAGGACCCAAGTAAATTCTCTCTCGGGAGTTGTTCAGGAAGAAGTTCCTGTTGTGAAGGATTACCTGGATGTATTTCCAAAGGAACTACCAGGCATGCTGCCAGATCGAGACATAGAGTTTTTGATAGAGATGTTGCCAGGCACTGGACCAATATCGAAGAGACCGTATCGGATGCTCGCAAATGATTTGGAGGAAATTAAGAAGCAGATTAAGGAGTTATTGGAGAAAGGTTATATCTGGCCAAGTTCATCACCGTGCGGAGCCCCAGTGCTCTTAGTTGAGAAGAAGGATCGATCTTTGAGAATGGTTGTAGATTATCGGGCGTTGAATGAAGTGACGATCAAGAACAAGTATCCACTACCGATGATCAATGATCTGTGTGACCACTTGCAAGGACCTAAAGTATTCTCCAAGATCGATCTTTGATCAGGATACCACAAGTTGAAGATCCGAGAACAGGATATACCTAAGACAACTTTTACCACAAGGTACGGGCTATATGAGTACACGGTCATGTCATTTGGATTGACTAATGCCCCTGCCTATTTTATGAGTATGATGAACAAGGTGTTCATGGAGTTTTTGGATAAGTTTGTTGTGGTGATCATTGATGATATTTTGGTGTATTTGAAGAATGAAGAGGAACACAAGGAACACATGCGATTAGTTCTCGAGAAGCTCAGGGAACATCAGCTATATGCCAAGTTCAGCAAGTGTGAGTTTTGGTTGAAGGAAGTTGGATTTCTTGGACATGTTATATCAGGAGAAGGTATAGCCGTAGACCCTACCAAGGTTCAGTCTGTCACTGAGTGTTTGGAACCCACCTCAGTTGGAGATATCCGAAGTTTTCTAGGACTCGCAAGATAATATCGGAGATTCATTGAGAATTTTTCCAAGATTGTGAAACCCATGACAGAGTTGTTTAAGAAGGACAAAAAGTTCAAATGGACCGAGGATTGTGAGGCCAGTTTTCAGGAGTTGAATAAACATTTGGTTACAGCCCCAGTACTGATTCTTTCGGATATACGCAAAGATTTCCATGTGTATTGCGATGCTTCTCGCTTGGGACTTGGAGGTGTACTTATGCAAGATGGAAGAGTTGTTTCATATGCCTCATGGCAGCTTCGACCTCATGAGTTCAATTATGCCACCCATGATTTGGAGTTAGCAGCCGTAGTGCATGCGCTCAAGACCTAGAGACATTTTCTGATTGGAAATCGTTGCAATGTGTATACGGATCACAAAAGTTTGAAGTACATTTTCATGCAGAAGGAATTGAATATCGGGCAGAGGAGATGGTTGGAGCTCATAAAGGATCATGAAATGAAATTGCATTATCATTCAGGAAAGGCCAATGTCATAGCAGATGCTTTGAGCCGCAAAAGTTATGCAAATACCCTTGTAAGTGGAGGATTACCACAGGAGTTAGTAGACGATATCAAGGAACTTCGTTTGGAGATAGTTGCAAGAGGTTTTGTTACAGCAATGGAGGTTCATTCTACGTTATTGGGAAGGATTCGAGAAGCCCAGAAGGATGATAAGGAAATTGCGGAGATAAAGGAGAAGATGAGCAAAGGAAAATCCAAAGGTTTTCGGGAGGATGAGCCCGAAGCTTTATGGTTTGAGGATCGTGTATATGTGCCCAATAATGCGGAGATCGGGAAGTTAATACTTCAGGAAGCTCATGACATGCCATACTCGATTCACCTCGGAAACACCAAGATGTATTTGGATTTGAAGGAACGTTTCTGGTGGACCGATATGAAGAAGGATATTGTCGAGTATGTAGCAGTATGTGATGTATGTCAGAGAGTGAAGGCAGAACATCAGAAGCCAGAAGGATTAATACAACCTATGCTGATACCCGATTGGGAGTGGGATAAACTTGGCATGGATTTCATCACTGGATTACCCAGGACCAGATCAGGATATGACTCAATCTGGGTAGTAGTTGATCGCTTGACCGAAGTGGCTCGCTTTATCCCAGTGAAGTTGGCCAAGATATATATGACCAGGATCGTATGTCTGCATGGAGTTTCGAGGACCATCATATCAGATAGAGGGACACAGTTTACCTCGAAGTTTTAGAATCAGCTGCACCAGACTTTGGGTACTAGGCTAGAGTTCAGTATAGCCTTTCATCCACAGACAGATGGAGAGACAGAGAGAGGAAATCAGATTCTGGAGGACATGTTGAGAGCTTGTGCGCTAGATTATGGATCTAGTTGGGACGATAATTTTCCCTACGCAGAGTTCTCATACAACAACAGCTATCAGGCTAGTTTGAAGATGGCCCCTTTTGAAGCTCTGTATGGAAGGAGATGCAGGACACCATTGATGTGGGATGAAGTTGGAGACCGTCAGTTGTTTGGGCCAGATTTGATAAAAGAGTCTGAAGAGAAGGTTAAGTTGATCCGGGATAGACTGAAGGTAGCTCAGTCCAGCAGAAGAGTTATGCCAATACAAAATGCAAGGAGGTAGTCTACGAGATTGGAGACAGAGCGTATCTTCGTGTATCACCACTGTGATGAGTTAAACGATTTGGAGTTAAGGGAAAGTTAGCCCCGAGATTTGTAGGACCATACCGAGTTCTGGAACGTATGGGAGAAGTTGCCGACAAGTTGGAGTTACCAGAAGGATTGTCAGGAGTTTATTATGTGTTTCACATTTCCCAATTGAAGAAGTGCCATGCTGAGATGGCCGATATTCCTCTAAGAGATACAGTGCCCCTGGAAGCGATTTAGTTGGAGAGTGATATGACCTACGAGGAGAAACCCGTTAAGATTCTTGAGTTTGCCAGCCGAGTTACACGCAGCAAGGTAATCAAGTTTTGCAAAGTTCGGTGGAGCCACCATACCGAGGATGAAGCCACATGGGAAAGAGAAGAAGACCTACGAAAAGACCAGCCGCACCTATTTTCTAGCCAACCCAAATCTTGACGGCGAGATTCATCTTAAGGGGGGTAGGTTTGTAACATCCCAATTTTCAGTTAGGATGTTATACATAGGTCATCATATGCATATCATATTTTATTTGCATATTTGGTTATGATCCTAGGAATTTTAAACAACTCAAGGCCCCAAGGAGAGAGTTGGGGATTTCATAAATTTTCGTATTTCAATTTTATCAAATTTGAAAAGGGGATCATGTTGATTTTAATATTTTCTCTCCAATTATTTCCAATATTAAAAATAAAAGAGAGAAGATAATATGACTTATTCAAAAGAAAGGAATATTGAAGAAGAAAATTTAAAGTCAAATTAAAATTTTATTTGGATTTTATTTGCTATTTTATTTGAATTTAGAAAAATATGCATGTTTGAAAATTGCATTTTTAGGCCAGAAAAATGTTCACTTTGTTCTATATAATAGGTTTAGATGGTGAAAATTGTTTCTCGCATTTTTGGAATTTTTTAACAATTTATTAGGATTTTCTTCGGGCCAAATTTTATTTAAAAAAAGGTTTCCCACCCGACTGGGCCGCCGAACAGGCCGGCCCGCCGCCTCCCTCTCCGACTCCGGACATGAGTCCCGAGCGCCGCCGCCGCCGTCGCCGCCGTGTCCGGCTCGGACACGAGCCGTCGCACCCCCTCCCACAAGGCAGCCGCCCCCCTCGCCTTTAAATAGCGCCACCACCCCGCCGCCTCCTCACCCCACCCCGACAGCCGCCGCCACCAACCGCAGCGCCACCGCCGCCGCCGCTGCTACTGCTGCCCCGCCGCCCTCCACCGCCTCGTCGCCACACCGCCGCCCTGCCCGCAGCCCCACACCGCCGCCCAAGCCATTGTTCGCCGAAGCCTCGCCGGATCCCGTCGTTGCTGCCGGCGATTTTCTCCAGTTAACCGATAAAAAACCCGAACCGATTTTCTTCTGGTTTTTTAGAAGTAGGGTTTTCTTTTGGTTTTCCGGTTGGATCTAAAGTACGGACGTTCGTTCGTTATTACACTGTAGCGAACATTTTCATTCATTAGGGTTCCATAGCGAACGCTCGTTCATTAGGGTTTTTCTTTTATTTTCTTTTTCGGCCAGGGACCTATCCGTGATTATTTTTATCACAGATCAATCCCTGATTTTCAAACCCTCACAACTTTTTGCTCGCTCGTCCAAATCCAGTGAAACCAACACCAAAATCTTCGTCCTGTTCCCCTCTTTCCAGATAACCAACTTGAACATGGTTTTGACAATTTAAAATTTGGTTGCAAGCATATTTGAATTCGAATTTCTTTTGATTTTAGTTTGAGTTTCGTAGCTCCGATTTGGTTGATTCTTTTTGCAAATCGAAGCTCTTCAGTTGAACTTTCAGTTTGGATCTTGTCATTTGAGTTTTACCCTTACATCTTATGCTTGATTGCTTATGTATGCTATTATTTTTTCAAAATAGAGTTTCCGTAGTGGGAAGCGTGCTACTATGAGTCACTAGGGTTTTCAGATTGTCAGCAAGGCAAGTAACACTTTGATCATATCCCTTATTACTCAATTTTTAAGCATTAGTCTCAATCCTCAAACATTGCATGAGTAGGATCTATATAACATGTGGGTTTTGGGAAGTAGTTTTTGAGGTAGTACCTACTGCCCTTTTATTCAAACCTTGGGAGTTACTACGTTACACTTATTATACTTTGCTATGCTATGCTTGTAGACGTGGTTGGGTTTGAGTGATTCATGACAGTTGTGAGTATTATTATGAACTAAGGGTTTTACTTAAGGTGGCTACTTTAACACACATCTGTGTGGATGGGTTTGTGGCCACCCGGGGAAATCCGATGTTGTCCAAAGGAGAAACCCGGGGTATCCGTGTGATTTTTTCCTATGGTTCGCCACCCAGGCTCAAAGGGATCATTGTGTTATTCATCCTGGAAACTTCCGTGTGCAGCCACAAGCCATTATGGGCTCTGGCATAGTTGAGTAAGTTGTGGGAATCCTTTCCATGATGGGATAGCAGATGTAGGGGATTGTAGGTGTACCGACCTATCTATCGGTTAAGGGGAGCTCTTCGGAAAGACTGTGTCTCGGTCATCTGTTTCTCAAACATCATGCAGTGCGAGAAATCCAACGGAGGAGATAGAGTCTTGTGGGGAAAAGTGTGCAAACCTCAGCAGAGTGTATAAACTAATCATGGTTAGCCATGTCCCCGGTTATGGACATCTTGAGTATATGGTGCTTGAATTACTATGTTGATATCAACACTTTACTTAATTAACTTGTTGGGTTTTGATTACTAATTTGGGATTGAGATGGGGTTACCATTCTCAATGTTTTCAACCAACTTTGTAGTTAAATAAAATATATTCCTTTGTTGTAGGGGAAAAACTAGTGATACGTCTCCAACGTATCTATAATTTTTGATTGCTCCATGCTATATTATCTACTGTTTTGGGCAATATTGGGCTTTATTATCCACTTTTATATTATTTTTGGGACTAACCTATTAACCGGAGGCCCAGCCCAGATTTGTTGTTTTATGCCTATTTTAGTGTTTCGAAGAAAAGGAATATCAGACGGAGTCGAAACGGAACGAAATCAACTAGAGAAGTTATTTTTGGAAGGAAACACACCTGATGGACTTGGACCCCACGTCAAGGAAGGAACGAGGTGCTCACGAGGGTGGGGGGCCTCCCCCCCTAGGGCGCGCCCCCCTGTCTCGTGGGACCCCCGTGGCTCCCCTGACGTACCTCCTGCACCCATATATACCTACGTGACCTAAAACTTCTAGAACGCAACATAGATCGGGAGTTCCGCCACCAGAAGCCTCCGTAGCCATGAAAAACCAATCGGGGCCCTGTTTCGGCACCCTGCCGGAGGGGGGGTCCCTCACCGGTGGCCATCTTCATCATCCCGACGCTCTCCATGACGAGGAGGGAGTAGTTCTCCCTCGGGGCTAAGGGTATGTACCAGTAGCTATGTGTTTGATCTCTCTCTCTCTCTCTCTCTCTCGTGTTCTTGAGATGATACGATCGTGATGTATCGCGAGCTTTGCTATTATATTTGGATCCTATGATGTTTCTTCCCCCTCTTATCTCTTGTAATGAATCGAGTTTCCCTTTTGAAGTAATCTTATCGAATTGAGCCTTTAAAGACTTGAGAACATTTGATCTATGTCTTGCCGTGGATATCTGTGGTGACAACGGGATACCACGTGCCACTTGATGTATGTGTTGGTGATCAACTTGCGGGTATTGTGACATTGGGAACCTATGCATAGTGGTTGGCACACGTTTTCGTCGTGATTCTCCGGTAGAACTTTGGGGCACTCTTTGAGGTCCTTTGTGTTGGTTGAATAGATGAATCTGAGATTGTGTGATGCATATCGTATAATCATACCCACGGATACTTGAGGTGACATTGGAGTATCTAGGTGACATTAGGGTTTTGGTTGATTTGTGTCTTAAGGTGTTATTATAGTATGAACTCTAGGGCTGTTTGTGACACTTATAGGAATAGCCCAACGGATTGATTGGAAAGAATAACTTTGAGGTGGTTTCGTACCCTACCATAATCTCTTCGTCCGTTCTCCGCTATTAGTGACTTTGGAGTGACTCTTTATTGCATGTTGAGGCATAGTTTTATGATCCAATTATGTTAGTATTGTTGAGGGAACTTACACTAGTGAAAGTATGAACCCTAGGCCTTGTTTCCACGCATTGCAATACCGTTTACGCTCACTTTTATCACTTGTTACCTTGCTGTTTTTATTATTTCAGATTACAAATACCTTTATCTACTATCCATATACCACTTGTTTCACTATCTCTTCGCCGAACAAGTGCACCAATACAATTTACCATTGTATTGGGTGTGTTGGGGACACAAGAGACTCTTTGTTATTTGGTTGCAGGGTTGCTTGAGAGAGACTATCTTCATCCTACGCCTCCTATGGATTGATAAACCTTAGGTCATCCACTTGAGGGAAATTTGCTACTGGCCTACAAACCTGTGCACTTGCAGGCCCAAGAACGTCTACAAGAAGAAGGTTGTGTAGTAGAGATCAAGCTCTTTTCTAGCGCCGTTGCTGGGGAGGTGAGTGCTTGAAGGTATATATTTAGATCTTGCAATCGAGTCTTTTAGTTTCTTGTTTTATCACTAGTTTATAAAAGAAAACTATAAAAAATGGAATTGAGTTTGTCTCATACGCTTCACCTTTTTAATATCTTTCATGAGTATGATGGAAAAGATAATTGTGCTCAAGTGCTAGAAGAAGAAATCTACAAAATGTTTGGCACTAAATATTTGAATGATGAGCATGATTACAATGTTGTTAGTATGAATTCCTTGAATATCTATGATGCTAATGATGTGCAAAGCCACAAGCTTGGGGAAGCTATGTTTGATGAAGATGATATTTTTTGTCCCCCAAGTTTTGATGAGCAAATTTATTATGATGAAAGCATGCCTCCTATCTATGATGATTATTGTGATGACACGTATGCTTTAAAGAATAATAATAACAATGAACCTTGTCATCTTGATCTTAATTTTCAATCACATGATAGTTATTTTGTTGAGTTTGCTCCCACTAATATTCATGAGAAGAATTTTGCTTATGTGGAGAGTAGTAAATTTTCTATGCTTGTAGATCATGAAAAGAATGCTTTAGGTGCTGGTTATATTGTTGAATTCATTCATGATGCTACTGAAAATTATTATGAGGGAGGAATGTAGCGACCAGACCTCAAACAGTCTGATCTCTGTGCTCCGGTGTCATCCCTGGATCAGTAATGCTGACACCACACAGTACTCGGAGGATTTATAACAGAGTAGCAATCACACACTTATTACATCGAGTGTCTCATAAGAGAACTTATTACAATAAATATGGCTTAGGGCCATCTAATAACGATAACAGCGGAAGGCTTGGAAGATAAGTGAGTCCATCAACTCCAACGGCATCACTGAGTATAGAACCACGACCTAAAAACTCCTTAATCGTCGTCTGAAAAGTCTGCAACATTAACGTTGCAGCCCGAAACGGGTCAGCACATGGAATATGCTGGCAAGGTAACACATAGAGAGTAATGGAATGAAACAGCTATACTATATGCATATTTGGCTGGTGGAAAGCTCTATGGTTACAGTTTTGCGTAAAGCCAATTTTTCCCTACTTCAAAGGAATAAAATTTAATTACTATCATGGTGGTTGTTAAACATTGAGAATGGTTGACAGCATTCTCAATCCCAATTAAGCATCATCATTAAACATAACCCAACAAAATTAATTTAGAGTAACATGTTGAGATTCACATGAAAATCCAAGTACTAGATACTCAAGATGTCCATAACCGGGGACACGGCTAACCATGATTAGTTTATTACACTCTGCAGAGGTTTGCGCACTTTTCCCCACAAGACTCGATCGCCTCCGTTTGGTTTCTCGCACTACATGGTGTTTGAGAAGACGGATGACCGAGACATAGTCTTTCAGAAGCGCTAGCACCTTACGATCGGGTAGACCGTACCACCTACATCCCCTACATCTGCTAGTCTACCACTGTAAGAGTTCGCACGACTTAGTCAACTATGCTAGAGCCCATAATAGCTTGTGGCTGCACACGGAAGTTTCTAGTATGAATAGTCTCATGATCCCTTTGAGCCTGGGTGGCGGTCCAAAAGAAAACAGGCAAGTCCTGGAATACCCAGGTGCCTCAATCCACCCAGATGTGTGCTTAAGTTGCCACCTTAGATAAACCATTAATTAACAATCTCACATCTGTCATGGATATCACTCACCCAATCCACGTCTACTAGCATAGCATGGCATAATAAGCAAACGTAGAAGTAACTCCGAAAAGTTTGATAATAACAGGTAATAGGTACTACCTCATCTACTTCCCATCCCACAATTTAATTAGATCCTAACCATGCAATGTGTGAGGATTGATCTAATGCAATAAAACTGGGTAGTAGAAAAGGTATGATCAAAGTGTTACTTGCCTTGTTGATAATCCGCGAAACCTAACAATTCGATGTAACAGGCGGCGCACTCTGAGTATTCTATCACAGACAAACAAACAAGCATACAATAAGTACTCATCTGATGCACAGGTAAAACTCAAATAAAAGATCTAACCAGAAGGTTCAACTTAAGAACTCCGGTTTGCAAAAAGAATCAAATCGAACGAAGCAACGAAAGTCAAACCGCGAAAGAAAACAACTTCGTTCTAGTAATCTGGATCTAGGGCAAATTTTACAGTAGCAAAATCTTGTTTAAGTTGGTTAAACGGATAGAGGGTTTCGAGATGAATCCCTAGGCGCTTGAATCGCCTGATTCCGGTAAACGAGCGAAAAGTTATACTAAAACAAAAATCGGATCAGGAATCGCAATCAGAAAAATCGCGGATTTAATCCGAGAAAAAGAAAAACGACGAACACCGAATTTTTTTTCCTTTTTTTCGGCACGGAAAACGAGACGCGACGAACCTCGGCGGCGAAAACCGGCGGCGGCGGCGGCGGACGTCGGCTGGGCTGGCTAGGGTTTCCCTCGGGGTGGACTGCCCTGGCTTATAAAGCCCCCCTCGGGCTGGAGTCCTAGTCGGACACGGCCCGTAGGTCGGTTCGTTTTTTTAAATTATTCCGCTCGAAATAAAAATAAAAAGAAATACTAAACGGACTCCAAAAATTCCGAAATAAATTTTCTTGGGATTCTAAAATCAAGCCGCACAAGGTGAACATTTATTTGGGACCTAAATGCAATTTTGAAAAACACACTTTTTTCCCTAAATTCAAATAAAACACCGAAAAACTCCGAAATAAAATCTTATTTTATTTTATTATTAAATCCTCAATATTTCTTTATTTTGGGAAAGTCATTTTATTCCCTCTCTCATATTTTTGTAGTAGAAATAATTGATGATAAAATAAATAAAATCAAATGATCCTATTCTCAAAATTTGAGAAAACTCAAATATGAAAATAACGAAACCCCCAACTCTCTCCGTGGGTCATTGAGTTGCGTAGAATTTCTAGGATCAACCAAAATGCAAAATAAAATATGATATGCATGATGATCTAATGTATAACATTCCAAATTGAAAATTTGGGATGTTACAAACCTACCCCCCTTAAGATGAATCTCGCCCTCGAGATTCGGGTTGGCTAGAAAATAGGTGAGGGTGGTCTTTGAGCAAATCTTCCTCTCGCTCCCAGGTGGCCTCATCCTCCGTGTGGTGGCTCCATTGAACTTTGCAAAACTTGATAACCTTGCTGCGAGTAACTCGGCTGGCAAACTCGAGAATCTTAACTGGTTTCTCCTCGTAGGTCAAATCGTTATCCAACTGAATAGTTTCCAAAGGCACTGTGTCTCTCAACGGTATGTCAGCCATCTCCGCGTGACATTTCTTTAACTGAGAAACGTGGAACACATCATGTACTCCTGACAATCCTTCGGGCAATTCCAACTTGTAGGCCACTTCTCCCATACGCTCCAAAACTCGATATGGTCCTACAAATCGTGGCGCTAACTTCCCTTTAACTCCAAAACGCTTTGTTCCCCGAAGTGGAGATACTCGAAGATAAGCTCTATCTCCGACTTCGTAAACTGTCTCCTTGCGTTTAGAATCTGCATAACTCTTCTGTCTGGACTGGGCTACCTTGAGCCTATCGCGAATCAACTTCACCTTCTGTTCAGACTCTTTAATCAAGTCAGGTCCAAACAACTGGCGGTCTCCAACTTCGTCCCATGACAACGGTGTCCTGCACCTCCTTCCGTACAAAGCTTCGAAAGGGGCCATCTTTAAACTGGTTTGGTAACTGTTGTTGTAAGAGAACTCTGCATATGGCAAATTATCGTCCCAACTAGATCCATAATCTAGCGCACAAGCTCTCAGCATATCCTCCAAAATCTGATTGACTCTCTCGGTCTGTCCATCTGTCTGTGGATGAAAAGCTGTACTGAATTCTAGCCTGGTACCCAAAGTTTCGTGCAACTGCTTCCAGAACTTTGAGGTAAACTGGGTTCCTCTATCTGATACGATACTCCTTGGAACTCCATGCAGACATACGATCCTGGTCATGTATATCTTTGCCAACTTAGCACTGGTGTAAGTGGTCTTTACTGGGATGAAATGAGCTACTTTCGTCAATCGATCAACTACAACCCAAATCGAGTCATAGCCTGAACGAGTCCTGGGCAATCCCGTGATAAAATCCATGCCTAGCTTATCCCACTTCCATTCGGGTATCGGCAATGGTTGTAACAATCCTGCTGGCTTCTGATGCTCTGCCTTTACTCTCTGACATACATCACAAACTGCTACATACTCCGCAATATCCTTCTTCATTCCGGTCCACCAGAAAATATCCTTCAAATCCAAATACATCTTGGTATTTCCTGGGTGAATTGAATACGGTGAGTCGTGTGCCTCTTGCAAAATCAACTTCCTGATCTCCGGGTCATTGGGCACGTAAACACGGTCTTCAAACCATAGGGTGTCGTGCTCATCCTCACGAAATCCTTTAGCTTTTCCTTTGCTCAGTTTCTCCTTTATAGCGGCAATCTCTTTGTCAGCTTTCTGAGCTTCCCTGATTTTATCCATCAAGGTTGACTGAATCTCCAATGCTGCTACATAGCCTCTCGGAACTATTTCCAAACATAGTTCACGAAGATTTTCTGCTAACTCCTTGGGTATTTCTCCCGTCATTAATGTATTGACATGGCTCTTACGGCTTAATGCGTCAGCTACTACATTAGCCTTTCCGGGATGATAATGCAATTTCATATCATAATCCTTGATAAGCTCCAACCATCTCCTTTGTCTGAGATTTAACTCCTTCTGTGTGAAAATGTACTTCAAACTCTTATGATCCGTGTACACCTCACAATGATTTCCAATGAGAAAATGTCTCCATGTCTTCAATGCATGCACTACGGCTGCTAACTCCAAATCATGCGTGGCATAATTCAACTCATGAGGCTTCAGTTGTCTTGAGGCATATGAAACAACTCTCCCTTCCTGCATAAGCACTGCTCCAAGTCCTCGACGTGAAGCGTCGCAATACACCTCATAATCCTTGGTCTGGTCTGGCAAAATCAACACTGGTGAGGTAACCAAACGTTTCTTCAACTCCTGGAAACTAGCCTCACATTCCTCTGTCCATATGAACTTGGTATCCTTCTTCAACAACTCAGTCATAGGCTTCGCAATCTTTGAGAAATTCTCAATAAATCTCCGGTAGTATCCTGCGAGTCCAAGAAAACTCCGGATCTCTCCAACTGTTGTTGGGGCTTCCCACTTGGTCACGGTTTCAACTTTAGCGGGATCTACTGCTATACCTTCTCCAGATATAACATGTCCGAGGAATCCTACTTCCTTCAACCAAAACTCACATTTGCTGAACTTGGCATATAATTGATGTTCTCTGAGCTTTCCAAGTACCAAACGCAAATGCTCCTTATGTTCCTCTTCATTCTTCGAATAAACCAGGATATCATCAATGAACACTACGACGAACTTATCCAAAAACTCCATAAACACTTTGTTCATCATGTTCATAAAATAGGCAGGTGCGTTAGTCAGACCAAATGACATAACGGTATACTCATACAGCCCATACCTGGTGGTAAAAGCTGTCTTCGGAATATCCTGTTCTCGAATCTTCAACTGGTGGTATCCTGATCGCAGATCGATCTTGGAAAATACCTTAGCTCCTTGCAATCGATCAAACAGATCGTTGATCATTGGTAGTGGGTACTTGTTCTTGATCGTTACTTCATTCAATCCTCGATAATCAACAACCATCCTTAACGATCCATCCTTCTTCTCCACTAGAAGTACTGGCGATCCCCAAGGTGAAGAACTTGGGCGAATATATCCCTTATCCAGTAACTCCTTAATCTGCTTCTTAATTTCCACCAAATCCTTTGCTGGCATCCTATATGGTCTCTTTGATATTGGCCCTGTGCCTGGCAATAGCTCAATCAAAAACTCAATATCTCTATCCGGTGGCATGCCTGGCAACTCCTCTGGAAATACATCAGGGAAATCCCTTACCACTGGTACTTCCTCCTGCACAACTCCTGTTAGGCAATTTACTTGAGTCCTCTTTGGCACATGCCGGGATACATACTTGATCCTTCTCCCTTCTGGGGTGGTAAGCAAAATTGACTTACTAGCACATTCAATATTCCCTTCATACTTTGATAACCAATCCATGCCTAATATCACATCCAATCCTTGAGATTCCAATACTATTAGGTCTGAGGGAAAAACATAGTTACCAATCCTTAATGGTAACCGATCACACCATAGACTAGCCACATACTCTGCTCCGGGCGAGGTTACTAACATGGGTGACCTAAGGGCTTGGGTTGGTAGGTTATACTTATCCACAAATCCCCTTGAGATGTATGAATGCGATGCACCAGTATCAAAAAGAACGAGTGCAGTAAATGACTTAACCAAAAACTTACCTATTACTGCATCGGGCTGAGCTTCAACCTCCTCCACGCTAACGTGGTTCACCTGTCCCCTGTTGAAAGGGTTCGGCTTCTTCCCAGAACTTCCATTGCTTCCATTTTGGCATTCAGGACATTCATTGGCATAATGTCCGGTCTTCGAACACTTAAAACAAGTGACTTGGCTTAGGTCCTTCTTGGCTGGGGTTGATGGGTTGGTGCGGTTCTGGCCGTTGCTTCCTCCATTGCCATTACCATTCTTGGTGCCATTGTGATTGTGCGAGCTACCTCCTCCATGGGTATGCTGAAAATGTCCTCCCGGTCTAGGGGTAAAACGTGGCTTCTGCTGAGCTCCTGAATTGTACTTTCCTTGTCCATACTTCCTCTTGCGATTCTCAATCTGCTGCTGCTTCCCTTCAATCATAAGAGCACGATCTACCAACTCCTGGTAGTTGTTGAAGGTTGCTACCATCAACTGCATGCTCAACTCATCATTCAGTCCTTCCAGAAACTTCTCCTGCTTAGCTGCATCCGTAGCGACGTCATCTGGGGCATAACGTGCTAGCTTACTAAATTCCTCCACATACTGGCCAACTGTCCTTCCTCCTTGGCGCAAGTTGCGAAACTCACGCTTCTTCATGGCCATAGCTCCTGCTGAAACATGTGCAGTACGAAAAGCCTGCTGAAACTGGTCCCATGTGACAGTGTCGACTGGGAAAGTGGCTGTGAAATTCTCCCACCATGATGCTGCGGGTCCTTCTAACTGATGTGCGGCAAACTTCACCTTCTCCGCATCTGTGCATCCTGCTGTGGTCAACTCCCTAGCTGTCTTGCGGAGCCAATCATCTGCTACTATCGGCTCGGTGCTACTGGAAAACACCGGCGGATTCAGCCTAAGAAAACGGGCTAAGTGGTCAACAGGTGGTGGTGGTGGTGGGTTGTTGTTGTTGTTCCCCTGATTCTGATTCTGGACTAGCAACTGCATCAATGTGTTCTGCTGCTGGATCAACTGGGTGAGCTCCGGTGGAAAGGCAAATCCGGGGTCACGTCTCGGAGGCATCTGAGGGTTTAGAAAAGATGAGATATAAGAATAGAGGGGGTCTAAAGAGAAAACACTACCCATATGCACATGAGGCAAAAGCAAACAATTCACTTCAATCAATCAAACAAGGGCATACAATCGATCTATTTATCGCAAAAGTGCTCGGACTACTATATTTACATGGTGGACTACTACTACTGATGAGGTGGTCTACTAGAAATATTCTACGGTCGTTGACTCCATGATATCTGCTCCAGATCATCAACATAGTCATCATCGCTACTATCTGCTTCCGAGTCGGTGCCGTCGATGATGATGTAGTCTTCCGGGCTAATCTCCTGGGTTCTTCGTCTTCATCTACTGGCGTAGGGCCTCCCATAAATATTCCAATCTTCTTGATCAGGTCGTCATTCTTCTCCACCAATACTTCAATTTCTTCTTCATAATCTTCACGTGTAGCCTTGAGTTCTTCCTCCAGTTCCTTGATTCTAGTCTTAGCCTTCTTCAGATCTATCATGTCGGCGCACATCTGGTTCTCCTGTCGTCGAATGTGCTGGTTTAACTCCTGGATAAAAGCTGCGATTGATCTATCCTTCCTGGTGCTGATCATCTCCCAGTGTTCATCTCGGCGCCCACAAATCTGGTAGATAGTATCCTTGAGATCCTTGCGGTAGACTTCTCCAATGCGTCCCATGGCGATGTGAGCTGCCATGCTCTTTCCTAGACTCCAAGTTGGTGCATCAAAAGAAAACTCTATGGGCTCAGTGACTGGCATGAACGTCCTTCCTGGAACTTGAACTTGAATCATCCAGCGCTCTTCTTCAGGTAAAGTGGCGTTGTAGGTTCCCGTGAAGCTTGGTACTCCTATGTTCAGGTATCTAGTGACTTCCTTCAAGTGTCGTCCAAAGGGTGTATCTTCATCCGGTTGTGTGAACTTGTTCCTTGCATCCGCCATCCTAAAGAGTAGAAAAGATGAGAGGTCAGAAGAGAAGAGAGTGAATAGTGATCTAGGTCTTTAGCTTAGTGGTCGTGTCCTACAGTCAGCGTGTGCTCTGATACCATCTCTGTAGCGACCAGACCTCAAACAGTCTGATCTCTGTGCTCCGGTGTCATCCCTGGATCAGTAATGCTGACACCACACAGTACTCGGAGGATTTATAGCAGAGTAGCAATCACACACTTATTACATCGAGTGTCTCAAAAGAGAACTTATTACAATAAATATGGCTTAAGGCCATCTAATAACGATAACAGCGGAAGGCTTGGAAGATAAGTGAGTCCATCAACTCCAACGGCATCACTGAGTATAGAACCACGACCTAAAAACTCCTTAATCGTCGTCTGAAAAGTCTGCAACATTAACGTTGTAGCCCGAAACGGGTCAACACATGGAATATGCTGGCAAGGTAACACATAGAGAGTAATGGAATGAAACAGCTATACTATATGCATATTTGGCTGGTGGAAAGCTCTATGGTTACAGTTTTGCGTAAAGCCAATTTTTCCCTACTTCAAAGGAATAAAATTTAATTACTATCATGGTGGTTGTTAAACATTGAGAATGGTTGACAGCATTCTCAATCCCAATTAAGCATCATCATTAAACATAACCCAACAAAATTAATTTAGAGTAACATGTTGAGATTCACATGAAAATCCAAGTACTAGATACTCAAGATGTCCATAACCGGGGACACGGCTAACCATGATTAGTTTATTACACTCTGCAGAGGTTTGCGCACTTTTCCCCACAAGACTCGATCGCCTCCGTTTGGTTTCTCGCACTACATGGTGTTTGAGAAGACGGATGACCGAGACATAGTCTTTCAGAAGCGCTAGCACCTTACGATCGGGTAGACCGTACCACCTACATCCCCTACATCTGCTAGTCTACCACTGTAAGAGTTCGCACGACTTAGTCAACTATGCTAGAGCCCATAATAGCTTGTGGCTGCACACGGAAGTTTCTAGTATGAATAGTCTCATGATCCCTTTGAGCCTGGGTGGCGGTCCAAAAGAAAACAGGCAAGTCCTGGAATACCCAGGTGCCTCAATCCACCCAGATGTGTGTTTAAGTTGCCACCTTAGATAAACCATTAATTAACAATCTCACATCTGTCATGGATATCACTCACCCAATCCACGTCTACTAGCATAGCATGGCATAATAAGCAAACGTAGAAGTAACTCCCAAAGGTTTGATAATAAACAGGTAATAGGTACTACCTCATCTACTTCCCATCCCACAATTTAATTAGATCCTAATCATGCAATGTGTGAGGATTGATCTAATGCAATAAAACTGGGTAGTAGAAAAGGTATGATCAAAGTGTTACTTGCCTTGCTGATGATCCGCGAAACCTAACGATTCGAAGTAACAGGCGGCGCACTCCGGGTATTCTATCGCAGACAAACAAACAAGCATACAATAAGTACTCATCTAACGCACAGGTAAAACTCAAATAAAAGATCTAACCAGAAGGTTCAACTTAAGAACTCCAGTTTGCAAAAAGAATCAAATCGAACGAAGCAACGAAAGTCAAACCGCGAAAGAAAACAACTTCGTTCTAGTAATCTGGATCTAGGGCAAATTTTACAGTAGCAAAATCTTGTTTAAGTTGGTTAAACGGATAGAGGGTTTCGAGACGAATCCCTAGGCGCTTGAATCGCCTGATTCCGATAAACGAGCGAAAAGTTATACTAAAACAAAAATCGGATCAGGAATCGCGATCAGAAAAATCGCGGATTTAATCTGAGAAAAAGAAAAACGACGAACGCCAATTTTTTTCCCTTTTTTTGGCACGGAAAACGAGACGCGACGAACCTCGGCGGCGAAAACCGGCGGCGGCGGCGGCGGACGTCGGCGGCGGCTGGGCTGGCTAGGGTTTCCCTCGGGGTGGGCTGCCCCGGCTTATAAAGCCCCCCTCGGGCCGGAGTCCTAGTCGGACACAGCCCGTAGGTCGGTTCGTTTTTTTAATTATTCCGCTCGGAAGAAAAATAAAAAGAAATACTAAAGGGACTCCAAAAATTCCGAAATAAATTTTCATGGGCTTCTAAAATCAAGCTGCACAAGGTGAATATTTATTTGGGACCTAAATGCAATTTTGAAAAACTCACTTTTTTTCCTAAATTCAAATAAAACACCAAAAAACTCCGAAATAAAATATTATTTGATTTTATTATTAAATCCTCAATATTTCTTTATTTTGGGAAAGTCATTTTATTCCCTCTCTCATATTTTTGTAGTAGAAATAATTGATGATAAAATAAATAAAATCAAATGATCCTATTCTTAAAATTTGAGAAAACTCAAATATGAAAATAACAAAATCCCCAACTCTCTCCGTGGGTCATTGAGTTGCGTAGAATTTCTAGGATCTACCAAAATGCAAAATAAAATATGATATGCATGATGATCTAATGTATAACATTCCAAATTGAAAATTTGGGATGTTACAAGGAATATATGCTTGTAGGAATTGCAATAATATCAAATTTCCTCTCTATGTGCTTAAAATTTTGAAGTTATGCTTGTTTTGCTCTCCTATGCTAGTTGATTATTGTTCCCATAAGTTGTTTGCTCACAAAATCCCTATCCATAGGAAGTATGTTAGACTTAAATGTGCTAGTCATATTCTTCATGATGCTCTCTTTTTGCTCCTGTATAGTAATAAATAATTCATCTAGCCTCTATTTATATGTGTTTTTATGTTTTTAATTAGTGTTTGTGCCAAGTAGAACCTTTGGGAAGACTTGGGGAAGTCTTTGTGATCATGCTGTAAAAAAACAGAAACTTTAGCGCTCACGAGAATTGCTGCTATTTTTTATTGGAGAGTTATATTTAGTTAATCCTTTTTGCAGATGATTAATAGATAAATTCCTAAGGTCCAGAAATTTATTTGAGAATTTTATGAGTTCCAGAAGTATACGTTTGATCCATATTACTACAGACCGTTCTGTTTTTGACAGATTCTGTTTTTCATGTGTTGTTTACTTATTTTGATGAATCTATGGCTAGTAAAATAGTTTATAAACCATAGAGAATTTGGAATACAGTAGGTTTAACACAAATATAAATAAAGAATGAGTTCATTACAGTACCTTGAAGTAGTGTTTTGTTTTCTTTCGCTAACGGAGCTTACGAGTTTTCTGTTAAGTTTTGTGTTGTGAAGTTTTCAAGTTTTGGGTAAGGATTCGATGGACTATGGAATAAGGAGTGGTAATAGCCTAATCTTGGGGATGCCCAAGGCACCCCAAGGTAATATTCAAGGATAGACAAGAGCCTAAGCTTGGGGATGCCCCGGAAGGCATCCCCTCTTTCGTCTTCGTTCATCGGTAACTTTACTTGGAGCTATATTTTTATTCACCACATGATATGTGTTTTGTTTGGAGCATCAATTTATTTTGTTAGGATTTGCTTGCTGTTATTTAGAACAATGTTTTGCATCTTTTATCTCAATAAAAGTGGCATTGATAGCCTTTACTATGCCTATGTTACAAGTATACATGTTGCTGTTTGAAAACAGAAAGTTTACTGCTGTTGCAATAATTCCCTAGAAAAGTAAGAATGTGATAAAATGTTGAAACCTTTTGCATATTAAGATCTGATAAATTTACTACAGTGGGAATTTTCTTTCATAATTTTTGGATCTAGGGAAGTATGGATGTTGCAGCATTCTTTACACACTATCCTGTTTAGGCAGATTGCTGTTATGTTTGCATTGTTTGCATATGTTTGCTTCTTTAATGATTCTATTTGAGGATAGGACTATTAAATATGTAGAGGCATTTAGTATGCAATGTTGGATAATAATTTTATTGATTTGCTACAGTAGAGTATGATAAGGTTTTTGCAATGGTTTATACTAACTTATCTCACGAGTCCTTGTTGAGTTTTGTGTGGATGAAGCTTTTGAGATTTAGGGAGACCGTGATATGAGAGGAATTAAGGAGACACAAAAGCTCAAGCTTGGGGATGCCCAAGGCACCCCAAGATAATATTTCAAGAAGTCTCAAGCGTCTAAGCTTGGGGATGCCCCGGTTGGCATCCCACCTTTCTTCTTCAACAATTATCGGTTAGTTTCGGTTGATCCTAAGTTTTTGCTTCTTCACATGATGTTTGCTATTCTTAGAATGTCATTTTATTTTGCTTTGCTTGCTGGTTGAATAGAATACCAAGATCTGAAATTATTAAATGTTAGAGAGTCTTCACATAGTTGCATAATTATTTGTCTACTCATTGATCTTCACTTAAATCTTTCGGAGTAGTTTGTTGTTTGCTCTAGTGCTTCACTTATACCTTTTAGAGCATGGTGGTAGTTTTATTTTGAAGGAATAGATAAAATCTCATGCTTCACTTAGATTATTTTGAGAGTCTTAAATAGCATGGTAATTTTCTTAAAATCCTAATATGCTAGGTATACAAGATTAATAATAAAATTCTCTTATGAGTGTTTTGAATACTAAGAGAAGTTTGATGCTTGATGATTGTTTTGAGATATGGAGATGGTGATATTAGAGTCATGCTAGTTGAGTAGTTGTGAATTTGAGAAATACTTGTGTTGAAGTTTGTGATTCCCGTAGCATGCACGTATGGTGAACCGTTATGTGATGAAGTCGAAGCATGATTTACTTATTGATTGCCTTCCTTATGAGTGGCGGTCGGGGACGAGCGATGGTCTTTTCCTACCAATCTATCCCCCTAGGAGCATGCGCGTAGTGCCGAGGTTTTTGATGACTTGTAGATTTTTGCAATAATTATGTGAGTTCTTTATGACTAATGTTGAGTCCACGGATTATACGCACTCTCACCCTTCCATCCTTGCTAGCCTCTTCGGCACCGTGCATTGCCCTTTCTCACATTGAGAGTTGGTGCAAACTTCGTCGGTGCATCCAAACCCCGTGATATGATACGCTCTGTCACACATAAACCTCCTTATATCTTCCTCAAAACAGCCACCATACCTACCTATTATGGCATTTCCATAGCCATTCCGAGATATATTGCCATGCAACTTTCCACCGTTCCGTTTATTATGATACACGCATCATCATTGTCTATTGCTTTGCATGATCATGTAGTTGACATAGTATTTGTGGCAAAGCCACCATTCATAATTCTTTCATACATGTCACTCTTCATTCATTGCATATCCCGGTACACCACCGGAGGCATTCATATAGAGTCATACTTTGTTCTTGTATCAAGTTGTAATCATTGAGTTGTAAATAAATAGAAGTGTGATGATCATCATTCAATAGAGCATTGTCCCAAAAAAAGGAGAAAGGCCAAATAAAAAAAGGAAGGCCAAATAAAAAAAATAAAAGGGACAATGCTACAATCCTTTTTCCACACTTGTGCTTCAAAGTAGCACCATGATCTTTATGATAGAGAGTCTCTTGTTTTGTCACTTTCATATACTAGGGGGAATTTTTCATTATAGAACTTGGCTTGTATATTCCAACAATGGTCCTCCTCAAGTGCCCTAGGTCTTCGTGATCAAGCAAGTTGGATGCACACCCACTAGTTTCTTTTGTTGAGCTTTCATACATTTATAGCTCTAGTGCATCCATTGCATGGAAATCCCTACTCCTTGCATTAACATCAATCGGTGGGCATCTCCATAGCCCATTGATTAGCCTCGTTGATGTGAGACTTTCTTCCTTTTTGTCTTCTCCACATAACCCCCCTCATTATATTCTATTCCACACATAGTGCTATATCCATGGCTCGCGCTCATGTATTGCGTGAAAGTTTATGAGTTTGAGATTACTAAAGTATGAAACAATTGCTTGGATTGTCATCGGGGTTGTGCATGATTTAAATATTTTGTGTGGTGAAGATGGAGCATAGCCAGACTATATGATTTTGTAGGGATAACTTTCTTTGGCCATGTTATTCTGAGAAGACATAATTGCTTAGTTACTATGCTTGAAGTATTATTATTTTTATGTCAATATGAACTTTTGTCTTGAATCTTTCGGATCTGAATATTCATACCACAATTAAGAAGAATTACATTGAAATTATGCCAAGTAGCACTCCGCATCAAAAATTCTGTTTTTATCATCTACCTACTCGAGGATGAGCAGGAATTAAGCTCGGGGATACTTGATACGTCTCCAACGTATCTATAATTTTTGATTGCTCCATGCTATATTATCTACTGTTTTGGGCAATATTGGGCTTTATTATCCACTTTTATATTATTTTTGGGACTAACCTATTAACCGGAGGCCCAGCCCAGATTTACTGTTTTATGCCTATTTCAGTGTTTCGAAGAAAACGAATATCAGACAGAGTCGAAACGGAACGACATCAACTAGAGAAGTTATTTTTGGAAGGAAACACACCCGATGGACTTAGACCCCACGTCAAGGAAGGAACGAGGTGCTCACGAGGGTGGGGGCGCCCACCCCCCTAGGGCGCGCCCCCCTGTCTCGTGGGACCCCCGTGGCTCCCCTGACGTACCTCCTGCACCCATATATACCTACGTGACCTAAAACTTCCAGAACGCAACATAGATCGGGAGTTCCGCCGCCAGAAGCCTCTGTAGACACGAAAAAACAATCGAGACCCTCTTCCGGCACCCTGCCGGAGGGGGGATCCCTCACCGGTGGCCATCTTCATCATCCCAGCGCTCTCCATGACGAGGAGGGAGTAGTTCTCCCTCGGGTCTGAGGGTATGTACCAGTAGCTATGTGTTTGATCTCTCTCTCTCTCTTGTTCTTGAGATGATACGATCTTGATGTATCACGAGCTTTGCTATTATATTTGGATCCTATGATGTTTCTTCCCCCCTCTTCTCTCTTGTAATGAATCGAGTTTCCCCTTTGAAGTAATCTTATCAGATTGAGTCTTTAAAGACTTGAGAACACTTGATGTATGTCTTGCCGTGGATATCTGTGGTGACAATGGGATACCACGTGCCACTTGATGTATGTCTTGGTGATCAACTTGCGGGTTTCGTGACATTGGGAACCTATGCATAGGGGTTGGCACACGTTTTCGTCGTGATTCTCCGGTAGAACTTTGGGTCACTCTTTGATGTCCTTTGTGTTGGTTGAATAGATGAATCTGAGATTGTGTGATGCATATCGTATAATCATACCCACGGAAACTTAAGGTGACATTGGAGTATCTAGGTGACATTAGGGTTTTGGTTGACTTGTGTCTTAAGGTGTTATTCTAGTACGAACTATATGGCTGTTTGTGACACTTATAGGAATAGCCCAACGGATTGATTGGAAAGAATAACTTTGAGGTGGTTTCGTACCCTACCACAATCTCTTCGTTCGTTCTCCGCTATTAGTGACTTTGGAGTGACTCTTTGTTGCATGTTGAGGGATAGTTTTATGATCCAATTATGTTAGTATTATTGAGGGAACTTACACTAGTGAAAGTATGAACCCTAGGCCTTGTTTCCACGCATTGCAATACCTTTTGCGCTCACTTTTATCACTTGTTACCTTGCTGTTTTTATTATTTCAGATTACAAATACCTTTATCTACTATCCATATACCACTTGTTTCACTATCTCTTCGCCGAACTAGTGCACCTATACAATTTACCATTGTATTGGGTGTGTTGGGGACACAAGAGACTCTTTGTTATTTGGTTGCAGGGTTGCTTGAGAGAGACCATCTTCATCCTACGCCTCCTACGGATTGATAAACCTTAGGTCATCCACTTGAGGGAAATTTGCTACTATCCTACAAACCTATGCACTTGCAGGCCCAACAACGTCTACAAGAAAAAGGTTGTGTAGTAGACATCAACTAGCTTTATGCAAATGATAACCCTAGATCCTCCACCAGCCATATATGCATATAGTTATAGATGTTACTTGTTCATTGCTCTATAGTGTTATCTTGCCAGCATATTCCATGTGCTGACCTACATAGGCTGCAACGTATTATGTTGCAGAGTTTTCAAACAAAGAGTAAGGTGCGCTAGGTCGTTGTCGTGCACTCAGCTACCGTTGGAGTTGATGGACTCATTTTACCGTCGAAGCTTCCGTTGTTATCTTCATTAGATGGCCTTCAACCATATTATTGTAATAAGTACTGTCTTTGAGACATTCGATGTAATAAGTGTGTGATTGAACACTATTATAAATCCTTCAAGTACTATGTGTGTCAGCATTACCGGTCCAGGGATGACACTTATACACAGAGATTTGACCGCTTGAGGTCGGATCGCTACACATAATAAATGAAACGGTGGAAAGTTGCATGGCAATATATCTCGGAATGGCTATGGAAATGCCATAATAGGTAGGTATGGTGGCTGTTTTGAGGAAGGTATATGGTGGGTTTATAGTACCGGCGAAAGTTGCACGTTACTAGAGAGGCTAGCAATGGTGGAAGGGTGTGTGTGTATAATCCATGGACTCAACATTAGTCATAAAGAACTCACATACTTATTGCAAAAAACCATTAGTTATCGAAACAAAGTATTACGTGCATGCTCCTAGGGGGATACATTGGTAGGAAAAGACCATCGCTCGTCCCCGACTGCCACTCATAAGGAAGATAATCAAAAAATAAATCATGCTCCGACTTCATTACATAAGGTTCACCATACGTGCATGCTACGGGAATCACAAACTTTAACACAAGTATCTCTCCAATTCACAACTACTCAACTAGAATGACTCTAATATCATCATCTTCATATCTCAAAACAATCATCAAGTATCAAACTTCTCATAGTATTCGATGCACTTTATATGAAAGTTTTTATTATACCCATCTTGGATGCCTATCATATTAGGACTAATTTCTTAACCAAAGAAAATTACCATGGTGTTCTAAAAAGACTCTCAAAATAATATAAGTGAAGCATGAGAGTTCAATAATTTCTATAAAATAAAACCACCATCGTGCTCTAAAAAGATATAAGTGAAGCACTAGAGCAAAATTATCTAGCTCAAAAGATATAAGTGAAGCACATAGAGTATTCTAATAAATTCCGATTCATGTGTGTCTCTCCAAAGGTGTGTAAAGCAATGATTATTGTGGTAAACTAAAAAGAAAAGACTCAAATCATACAAGACTCTCCAAGCAAAATACATACCATGTGGTGAATAAAAATATAGCCTCAAGGTACTGTAATGAACTCATTCTTCATTTATATTGGTGTTAAACCTACTGTATTCCAACTTCTATATGGTTCATACCCCCTTATACTAGCCATAGATTCACCAAAATAAGCAAACAACACACAAAAAACAGAATTTGTCAAAAACAGAACAGTCTGTAGTAATCTGTAGGTCTCGAATACTTATGTAACTCCAAAAATCCTGAGAATTAGGAAGTCCTAAATAATTTGTATGTTGATCTAGTGCAGTTAGAATTGGTATTTCATCGCTCTCTGGTAAAAAAATGAAAATTATTCTCGTGAGCGCATACTTTCTGTTTTTTTCGGCAAGATCAAACAACAATCATCCAAGAAGATCCTAAAGGCTTTACTTTGCACAAACACTAATTAAAACATAAAAACACAATCATAAAAGAGGATAGATGATTTATTTATCACTAAAAAGGCAAGGAACAAAAAAAATTGGGTTGCCTCCCAACAAGCGCTATCGTTTAACGCCCCTAGCTAGGCATGAAAACAAGAATAGATCTAGGTATTGTCATCTTTGGTACGCAATCCATAAGTGGCTCTCATAATTGATTCATAAGGTAATTTGATTTTCTTTCTAGGAAAGTGTTCCATTACTTTCCTTAACGGAAATTGGAATCTATATTTCCTTCTTTCATTTCAATAATTACACCAATCGTTCTAAGGAGAGGTCTACCAAAAATAATAGGACATGTAGGATTGCGATCTATATCAAGAACAATGAAATCTACGGGCACATAATTCCTATTCACAACAATAAGAACATCATTAATCTTTCCCATAGGTTTCTTAATGGTGGAATCTGCAAGATGCAAATTTAAAGAACAATCATCAAATTCACGGAAACCTAACACATCACACAAAGTTTTTGGAATCATGGAAACACTAGCACCCAAATCACATAAAGTATAGCATCCATGATCTTTAATCTTAATTTTAATAGTAGGTTCCCACTCATCATAAAGTTTTCTAGGGATAGAAACTTCTAATTCCAGCTTTTCTTCATAAGATTTCATTAAGGCATCAACGATATGTTTGGTAAAAGCTTTGTTTTGATCATAAGCATGAGGAGAATTTAATATGGATTGCAACAAGGAAATACAATCTATCAAAGAGCAATTATCATGATTAAATTCCTTGAAATCCAAAATAGTGGGTTTATTGCTATGTAAAGTTTTGACCTCTTCAATCCCACTTTTATCAATTTTTACATCATGATCTAAAAACTATGAATCATTGGGATGCCTTCTAACTAAAGTTGACTCATCTCCAGTCCCATATTTATAAAGATTCATATTGGCAAACAAAGACTTAATAGGAGACACACCAATCACTTTTAGATCTTCATCATTATTATCATGAAAACTAGAAGAACACGCTTTCACAAAGCAATCTTTTAGCACGCATCCTAGCGGTTCTTTCTTTGCACTCATCAATGGAAATTCTCATGGCTTTGAGAGACTCATTGATATCATGCTTAGGTGGAATAGATCTAAGTTTCAAAGAATCAACATCAAGAGAAATTCTATCCACGTTCCTAGCCAACTCATCAATCTTAAGCAATTTTTCTTCAAGCGAAGCATTGAAATTCTTTTGCGAATTCATAAATTCTTTAACACTAGTATCAAAATCATAGGTCATCTTACTAAAATTTCCATAAGAATTGTTGTAGGAATTTCCATAATTATGAGAGGAATTACTAGGGAATGGCCTAGAATAAAAATTTCCTTTATATGCGTTGTTACCAAAATAGTTCCTACCAACAAAATTCACATCCATAGATTCATTATTATTCTCAATCAAAGTGGACAAAGGCATATCATTAGGATCACAAGAAGCATTCTTATTAGCAAACAATTTCATAAGTTCATCCATCTTTCCACTCAAAACATTAATTTCTTCAATAGCATGAACTTTTTTACTAGTGGATCTTTCAGAATGTCATTGAGAATAATTAACCATAATATTGTCTAGGAGTTTAGTAGCTTCTCCTAAAGTGATTTCCATAAAAGTGCCTCCCAAGGCCGAATCTAAAAGATTTCTAGAAGCAAAATTCAACCCAACATAAATTTTTTTGTATAATCATCCATAAATTCAAACCATGTGTAGGGCAAATACGTATCATTAATTTCATCTTCTACCAAGCTTGTGCAACATGCTCATGATCAAGTTTCTTAAAATTCATAATATCGTTTCTAAGAGAGATGATCTTAGTGGGAGGAAAATACTTAGAGATAAAAGCATCTTTGCACTTATTCCATGAATCAATACTATTTTTAGGCAAATAAGAGAACCAAGTTTTAGCACGATCTCTAAGAGAAAACGGAAATAGCTTCAATTTAACAATATTATTATCCACATATTTCTTCTTTTGCATATCACAAAAATCAATGAAGCTGTTTAGATGGGTAGCGGCATCTTCACTAGGAAGGCCAGAAAATTGATCTTTCATAACAAGATTCAACAAAGTGGTATTGATTTCATAAGATTCAGCATCGATAGTAGGAGCAATCGGAGTGCTAATAAAATAATTATTGTTGGTATTGGAAAGGTCACACAATTTAGTGTTATCTTGAGCCATCATGACAAACAATCGATCCAACACACAAGCAAACAAGAGGCAAGGGAAAAGAGATGAACAGAAAAAGGGCGAATAAAACGACAAAGGTGAAGTGGGGGAGAGGAAAACGAGAGGCAAATGGCAAATAATGTAATGCGAGGGATAAGAGTTTGTGATGGGTACTTGGTATGTCTTGACTTGAGCGTAGATCTCCCCGGCAATGGCGCCAGAAATCCTTCTTGCTACCTCTTGAGCATGCGTTGGTTTTCCCTTGAAGAGGAAAGGGTGATACAACAAAGTAGCGTAAGTATTTCCCTCAGTTTTTGAGAACCAATGTATCAATCTAGTAGGAGACTACACGCAAATCGCCTAGTACCTTCACAAAAAAATAAGAACCTTGCAACCAACGCGATAAAGGGGTTGTCAGTCCCTTCACGGACACTTGCAAAAGTGAGATCTGATAAAGATAATAAGATAAATATTTTTGTATATATTGGAAAATAAAGATTGCAAAATAAATAGTAAAATAGAATTATAGATCGGAAACTTATATGATGTGAAGTAGACCCGGGGGCCATAGGTTTCACTAGTGGCTTCTATCAAGATAGCATATATTACGGTGGGTGAACAAATTAATGTCGAGCAATTGATAGAAAAGCACATAGTTATGAGAATATCTAGGCATGATCATGAACATAGGCATCACGTCCGTGTCAAGTAGACCTAAACGATTCTGCATCTACTACTATTACTCCACACATTGACCGCTATCCAGCATGCATCTAGAGTATTAAGTTCATAAGAATAGAGTAACGCATTAGGCAAGATGACATGATGTAGAGGGATAAACTCAAGCAATATGATATAAACCCCATATTTTTATGCTCGATGGCAATAGTACAATACATGCCGGTTCCCTTTCTGTCACTGGTATCAAGCACCGCAAGATTGAACCGAAAATTCGAAGAGACTTGCAAAGATATCAAATCATGCATATAAGAATTCAAAGAAGAATCAAATATTGTTCATAGATAATCTTGATCATAAACCCACAATTAATCGGATCTCGACAAACACACCACAAAAAGTATTACATCGAATAGATCTCCAAGAACATCGAGGAGAACTTTGTATTGAGAACCAAAGAGAGAGAAGCAGCCATCTAGCTAATAACTATGGACCTGAAGGTTTATGGTAAACTACTCACACATCATCGGAGAGGCTATGGTGTTGATGTAGAAGCCCTCCGTGATCGAATCCCCCTCTGGCAGATCGCCGGGAAAGGTCCCCAGATGGGATCTCACGGGTACAGAAGGTTGCGGCGGTGGAAAAGTGGTTTCGTGGCTCCCCTGGATGTTTTCGGGGTATAAGAGTATATATAGGCGAAAGTAGGTCAGTGGAGCTACGAGGGGCCCACGAGGGTAGGGGGTGTGCCGCCCTACCTCGTGGCCGCCTCGTTGCTTCCTTGACCTCCACTCCAGGTCTCCTGGATTGCGTTTGTTCCAAAAAAAGATCCTCACGAAGGTTTCATTCCGTTTGGATTCCGTTTGATATTCCTTTCTGCGAAATACTGGAATAGGCACAAAAATAGCAATTTGCATTGGGCCTTCGGTTAATAGGTTAGTCCCAAAAATAATATAAAATTGCATATTAAAGGCCATTAAACATCCAAAACAGATAATATAATAGCATGGAATAATAAAAAATTATAGATCCGTTGGAGACGTATCACGAGTCCCCCAGGGGCCTCGCGAGCAGCATGCCCTTCGAGGCTCCGGACCCATCTGGTTCGCGAGGAGGAAGCTTCCCCAACAAGCTCTCAAAACTGCCTCGGCGCCCCAACAGTATCCTCGTGAGAGCGGGAGGCAAGCTCCAAAGGACACGATCGCGCCAAGCTAAGTTATTCTAACCGTGCCAGGTGGGAGCCTTTCAATTAGTAATAACATATATGCTAGAATATGAACGAGGAACATAGATATAAAAGGCGCAAGCGTCACAGTTCATTACACGCCCCATTGGGCTCTTCATGGTTCTTAATGCAGGAAATAAAAAACAAAGAAGCGGCCTCCCAAGGACCATTGCTCCTGAGGACTGGCTCCGCTGCTGCCTGCGCTCAGTCAGAGTCCTCCTCCTGCTTGACAGGGGCGCGGTAGCATGGCGGCTCGACGTCCTCCTGAGAGGGGGCACGATGGTGTGGCGGCTCACCGTCCTCCTTGGCCCAGGCGCAGTGACGTGGTGACTCGTTGTAGTCGTCGTCGCTCGAGTTTCCTGATACTTCTCCAACGTATCTATAATTTTTGATTGTTCCATGCTATTATATTATCTGTTTTGGATGTTTAATGGGCTTTATTATGCACTTTTATATTATATGCGACGAAAATGAAGCATGGCCAAACTATATGATATTGAAGGGACGAGCTTTCTTTGGCTATGTTATTTTGAGAAGACATAATTGCTTGGTTAGTATGCTTGAAGCATTATTATTTTTATGTCAATATTAAACTTTTGTCTTGAATCTTTCGGATCTGAATATTCATGCCACAATAAATAAAATTACATTGAAAATTATGTTAGGAAGCATTCCACATCAAAAATTCTGTTTTTATCATTTACCTACTCGAGGATGAGCAGGAATTAAGCTTGGGGATGCTGATACATCTCCAACGTATCTATAATTTTTTATAGTTCCATGTTATTATATTATCTGTTTTGGATGTTTAATGGGCTTTAATATGCACTTTTATATTAGTTTTGGGACTAACCTATTAACCGGAGGCCCAGTGCCAGTTTCTGTTTTTCGCCTATTTCAGTGTTTCATAGAAAAGGAATATTAAACGGAATCCAAATAGAACGAAACCTTCGCGAGGATATTTCTTGGAACAAACATCATCCAGGAGACTTGGAGCGGAAGTCAAAGATGCAACGACGCGGCCACGAGGCAGGAGGGCACGCACAGGGGGGTAGGCGCGCCCCCACCCTCGTGGGCCCCTCATAGCTCCACTGACGTACTTCTTTCGCCTATATATACTCTTATACCCTAAAAACATCCAGGGGAGCCACGAAACCACTTTTCCCCCGCCGCAACCTTGTGTACCCATGAGATCCCATCTGGGGACCTTTTCTGGCGATCTGCCGAAGGGGGAATCGATCATGGAGGGCTTCTACATCAACACCATAGACTCTCCGATGATGTGTGAGAAGTTTACCACAGACCTTCGGGTCCATAGTTATTAGCTAGATGGCTTCTTGTCTCTCTTTGGTTCTCAATACAAAGTTCTTCTCAATGTTCTTGGAGATCTATTCGATGTAATATTTTTTTGCGGTGTGTTTGGCAAGATCCGATGAATTGTGGATTTATGATCAAGTTTATCTATGAACAATATTTAGTTCTTCTCTGAATTATTATATGCATGATTTGATATCTTTGCAAGTCTCTTCGAATTATCAGTTTAGTTTAGCCTACTAGATTGATCTTTCTTGCAATGGGAGAAGTGCTTAGCTTTGGGTTTAATATTGCGGTGTCCTTTTCCAGTGACAGTAGGGGCAACAAGGCATGTATTGTATTGTTGCAATCGAGGATAAAAAGATGGGGTTTATATCATATTGCTTGAGTTTATCCCTCTACATCATGTCATCTTCCCTAATGCGTTACTCTGTTCTTATGAACTTAATACTCTAGATGCATGCTGGATAGCGGTCGATGTGTGGAGTAATAGTAGTAGTTGCAGAATCGTTTCGGTCTACTTAACACGAACGTGATGCCTATGTTCATGATCACGCCTAGATATTCTCATAACTATGCGCTTTTATATCAATTGCTCGGCAGTAATTTGTTCACTCATCGTAATAGATGCTCTCATGAGAGAAGCCACTAGTGAAACCTATGGCCCCCGGGTCTATTTTATATCATATAAGTTTCCGATCTACAATTCTAGTTTACTATTTATTTTATTTTTCAATCTTTACTTTTCAATTTATACAACAAAAATACCAAAAATATTTATCTTATTATCTTTATCAGATCTCACTTTTGCAAGTGGCCGTGAAAGGATTGACAACCCCTTTATCGCGTTGGTTGCAAGGTTCTTGATTGTTTGTGCAGGTACTAGGCGACTTGCGTGTAATCTCCTACTGGATTGATACCTTGGTTCTCAAAAACTGAGGGAAATACTTACGCTACTTTGCTGCATCACCCTTTCCTCTTCAACGGAAAACCAACGCATGCTCAAGAGGTAGCATTTCCCCCGGAGGAGGCACCGCTGCTGCTGGAGGTGCCACGACCGTCACCAAGGGCAAGTTCACCACCAAGGACGCCGTCGTCGCGCTGACTGTCATCATTGGAGGGGTGGCTGCTATCGCCGTCGTCGCCCTCTAGGAAGCACTCCATGCATCTACCTTCCTCCCCAAAAATCCTAACGTAGAGCGTTGTCGCCCCGCCATACTTAAAGTGGAGGGTGTGCCTCCCCTTCAGGCCACGAGCGCGGAAAAACGACTGCCATCCACGGGCCAGGAACACGTAGCCGGCAGAGGTGACCTCGACCACCACCCACGAGGACTCGTTGCAGCAGCCGTCGGGCTATGGCCACAGCCTGACTGGTCCCCCTGCCGGCAGCAACTCCACGAAGGAGCATGGAAGCAGGATCCAGGTGCCAGGTGGGCCCTCCACCCGTACCACGAACTCGCGGGCCGTGTCATCCGAGCGGGCACGCAGGTGCGGTGGCGGGCGGCCTCTGCACGTCTTCCCCCTTGGCCATGGCTGTCAGAACCAATGCAGCCACTTCCACGAGAGAGGCCCTTTCCCCGGCTGCTAGAGCCGACGTGGGCCGTCAATGGCGGACGCCCGTGCCCCCGTGATGACATCGCCAGTGCGGCCACAGACTTTCGGGGACGACCGCGCCCCCTCTTGGGCGGCGGCGACCCTGGCCCCTCCTGAGGGGCTTTCCCTTTTTTGGTAGAGGAGAACCTCCTCACTTGCACCATGGTTGTCGAGGTGGTGGTTTGGAGTAGGGGAGCGAGAAGACGAAGATGGGTTGCGGGCTCCGCTCCCCTCGCCTTCTTATAAGCAACCATCGGATGCCGACCGACGCCCCTTCATATTCAGGGCAATGATGGCCCTGTGGCGTATGCTAGTTTTTCGTTAGCCTGGGCAGTTGCCGAGGCGACGTGGGGAAGTGGAGGCGTCTGCGCCTCGTCGTGCACCACGCGTCAAGCCTGGACCGCAGGCGGTTGGGGCCGCGGCACTTCGCCCTTCGCTCCTTGCCTTCGCCTCAAAGCCAGGCCGGACACGCCTTGGGCCCCGGGGCTACTGTTGGCGTTCTGGGACCGGGAGTATCCAAACTTTCCTGCCCACGGCCCACCTCGTGGGTTCATCAATGGCCCGGTATGACCCAGCTGCAGGACCCCCAAGACAAGACCCTCTCGAGGGACCCTGGCCTCGCGAGGCAAATGACGCCAAGACCTCCAGAGGAGCGGCCTCCCCCGGATGCCTCCCGAGGAGCGGAGATTCCTATGCAAGCCTCCGGCCTCGTGAGGCTGCAATGACGTGAGCCATGACAGCCAAGGCCAGGCGGGTGCCAGCGGGCGCAGAGGGAACAGTTTCCTCTTTTGTTCTAAGGAAGCAAAGGCAGGCGCGGGTTCCCTAGGAAGGCCCAAAAGTTTTCCGTTCTGGTGCAACAAGACTAAGACCACGAGCTCGGTAGGACGGATGTCATCGCCGAGCCCACCACTACGTCATGGCCAGAAGCTTTGCAGGCGAAGACCACCTTTCATCAGGATAAGATGTACTGCTTGTCCCCTTTCAAAATTGGTCGTTGTGGGATCCCTTCCCGCCAGTTATGAGGGAAGAGGACCAAGGTCACTATAAATATAGGCTTGTCTCCACCATAAAGAGGGATCAAATCGGACCCATTCCATTCTCACCACCCAAGCCCTCACGAGGTTGCTCATCCACTATACTAGTTCATCCACCACCTCCTCATGAGGCCAATCCACCAAAAGCAGGAGTAGGGTTTTACACCGCAAGGTGGCCTGAACCTGGGTAAATCTGTGTGTTCTACCTTTCTCTGCAATCACGCTCACTCGTTGAGATAGTGCCGCGGGTGCGGCGAGTTGAGCATCCGCGTGAAGTGAGGTCCTTCACACACGCCCCAGAGTTCGAACCTCTTTTGGTCCGCGGAGCCCCGATTCCGACAATGGCGGCCACGGCAACCCCCCATCCCTGTAGTTGAAGGGGACGAGTGGGGGGGGGCTACCAGTTGGGCCAAGTGGCAGGGGGGTTAAGCTTTTGGTTTCCTTTTTATTTTGTTTTTTCTTTATTATTTTTATTTGTTTTCTGTTTTCTTTTATTTCCAAATTATTTTAGTTTTATAAAATGTAAAACTTGCACCTAAATTAGCGTTTTAATTTAGTCCAATGCCACAATATTTTTTTGCATTTAAATAAAATAGTTTGCATTTTTATAAATCTAAAAAGGCATTTAAATAATTGTTTTAGCCCCCGTTTTAATTATTTTGGGGCATGTAAGCACTTTATTAAATGTTGGTTTCTTCACCATAATTATCTATGAATTATTTTCACATTATGGACATTTTTGTTTTCATGTTTGAGAAATTTAATTATTTGACTTTAATTTAAATCTGAATTTGAATTGTGTTTGGGATCAAGTGAGAACTAGCAACAATAATTGTGATGACATGGCACCATTAGTAGGGGATCACTGTAGCTTAATTAGCAGGGTGTTACAGAGCCGGAGTTGGTGTCGCATGTCGGCACCGAGGCCCAAAATATACCCATCACTGGATGCATAGAGGAAGAGGGGGCGACGGAGGTGTGCGGAGATGTGAAGTGGAGAGTGCATTGTGAATGGTGCCGGTTTCACGCTTAGATAGTCGCACCCAAGCCAGATGAACGGACGGTCAACCTGCTTCAATGCGGCGCAATAGCCGGAGTTGGTTTCTCGGGATGACATGTCCACATTGAAGCGGTGTCGCCTCAAAAGGTCACGTCGATCAGCGCCGCCCTCCAGTCCAGTCACATTGCGCAGTATCAATGCCAGTCGTTGTGGCTCTGAGCCGGCATGAATGTGGCGCGGGAAGCGACGCATACGTTGGAGACAAAGAGCGGGAGTGGCCGTAGAGATTTATTTACAGAACCGTGGAGAGTGCCGGAGCTACAACCGGCGGCTCATTTTTGCTACGAACCGTGGTCGCCGGTGCTGGAAAAGAAGACCACGCCTGCACTTTTTTCCTACAGCCCCATAGAGCAACGTTGCAACCTCTGTCATGTTTTGCTACAACCAGCAAATCCATATTTGGAAAAAGCAATTGGTTTTGTTGCATCGTTTGGTCTGTTTTTTGCGGCAGTGACGGCGGTCGTCCTCATTTGTTTCAACGAACAAGGAAAAAACTTCTACCGCTGAGCAGTTTTGCTACCACGACGACTGACGAAAGCAGTGACCACGAGGTGGGTTGCAGACAAGCGATTTGTTCCGTTAAGAAGCTCAGAGCTGAACCAGCTTTTGGTTTTGCTACAACCGGCAAAATCCAGAGCTAGAGCCGGCATGTGATTCTGTTGCATCCATCATGGCGGAGCCACGACGGGTGACGGCGGCAAGATTATTTTGCTGCAACCGTCTTTTGAATTTGCTACTATCGGTGGGGGATTTTGCTACATCCATCATGGCGGAGGCGTGACCCGCGACGGCGGCGACGATGAATTTGCTGTAATTATCGTTCTCTTTTGCTATGACCGACATTTTTCCAGCTACATCCATGAACGTCATTGAATCTTGGCCGTTGCTGACGCAAGCCCGGGCAGCGAGCTTCGACGGCGAGGGGGGCGGCGATGGTGCATCAGGGTGCTGCAACCATGGAGCTCGCCGGCGAGTTGCTGGCATCGCCACGGGAGTTGCCATTGCTGGTGGATGCGGCTACATGCATGGAGCCGGCGAGAAGTGTAGGCAGCACCGGTGGCGAGGGTGGCGACCGGCGGTGACTAGCGCTGAGGAAAGACGGAGGCGAGGCGGTCGGTGCGTGGGGGGGGGGTGCCCCTTTTCCTCTCGTTTTTCTTGTGAAGAGGTTAACGATGAGGAGGACAGGGACATATCTGGTTTTTTTACTATGGGGCCAAATCTGACGGTTGTATGTGCAGATCAAACGGTCACGGGCAGACCAGTCGAAAAATTCGGCCGGTGCGCCGGCGCAGATTAGTTCCCTAATAAAATACTGAATTTGTTGGAATTCACTCACGAGATTGATCACATCAAAAATTACGAACTCACGCACACGAAAGAACTTTTGCCAGTGGGGCTTGTCATGCCCTCTGTTCCCATTTTCTTGACGACATCTCACGGTTACAAAAGCTCTGTCCTGCTACGTACAAGCCGACTCGAAGACTACCTCCTATTAAAACAGGACACGTACTACTGCCACTAAACAGCTACTCCATCACGGACTACTCCAATAATGCTACTCTTACACACAAAATCCTAAAGCACACACGTTACGTGGACCGATCTATGCAACTCCAACTCTGACTACTACTGTAGTACTCTGCTAGCACGTTGACAGCTGCTACAGACAAGACTTTGACATCATAAGCTGACTTAACTCAAGATCATGCTAACAGTAGTGCAGCAACTTAAGGTGGTCGTGGGAGCGCATAGGCTCGCCGGCCGGGGAGGGCTGGCCCTTGGGTACCGCCGGCACGAGGCTCTCCCTGCAAACACACCAGAGCGCGCAACTGTAATTATAGCTCTGATCAACCTTACTTACCATCTTCTTCTCCGTCATGTCGTACAGCACCACCCAGCCGGAGGCGAACACCGCAATCATATCCCCCTCAAGCGCCGCCACGACTTCGTTGAGCGGCCGGGAATTTCGGCCAATTGGGCAGTCGAAGTGCAACGACCGGTCGCGGTCCTTGGGCTCAAACAGCCGGTAATCTTCATCTTCAAGCTGGTCCAACTCCAACAGACGTGCAGGTCGCTGTGCAGGCAGCTCGAGACAAAGGCGGAACGACCACCTCTCGCCGTCCTCCAGGGCCCAGATTCGCATGGTGGCAGGGGGCCACTCGACCACCACTGAGGCGGCGAGCGTCCCGTGCATATCGAACAAGCCGAGGTCCTTGTAAACTGAGCATGCGACCGAGGGTAGCGGCACTCGCCGGAAAGCCTTCGTCACCGTGTCGAATGCCAGCATGTTCATGGAGGTTTCGGCGAGCTGGCCATGCTTTGCCCAGTATAGGGTCCCGCTGACAGCCACGCCGCAGTCCGAGTACACATGAACACGGCCATCGCCATCGGGCGTCTCGTCAAAGGGGCCAAGCCGCCGTGGCTCGGCACCGCTGGTTGACAGCACGTAGTGACATCTATGATGCGTACCGCGATTGATTTGTAGATCAGTCGGCGAACGCCTCTCCAGGCCGTAGCATAGTACGCGGTACTCGCCGGAGGGTCGATGGAAATAGAAGCCGGCTGGCATGACCCACGAGCACGGATGTGGTTTCAGCGCCGGCAATCTTGCCCACTGTCGCGTCGCCGGGTTGCAGATGAGAAAGCTGTGCTGAGCCGCTTGCGAAAACAGCAGCAGACCGTCGCAAGAGCCGAAAAGCGTCAAGAAAGCGTCTTGGCGCAGGAGACGCCGGCACCCAGTCACTGTACCATCGAGAGAGACCGCGGCGACCGCGTTCTTGCTGCCAGGATTCGGCTTGTACATGTCCGGGTAAACGAGGAGCTCTAGCGGCCGGCGGCGGCTGTAGGCAGCGACAAAGGAGGCGCAGGTGGTGATGCTTCGCCACAGTTTGCAGACGGCGCGACAGCGGAATACCGACTTGGGCGGTAACCGCAGCAGGATCTCGGTGAATACATCATCGTTCAGAGTCACAGGCGGCATCGCGTCGGTACGGTCGAGCTGCGCAGAGGTCCTGCCTCCTGCGTATATTCAGCTACGCGCGCTACGTGAACCGTAATGGAATTGCAAGCCAAGGCCGTCTCTGACTCTAATCGAACTTCTGAAGTTTAGCTTCTCAGGTCTTATAGCTTCTCAAATTTAACAAGTACTAAAACAGAAGGATTTCTAGTCAAACTCTTAAAACTTAACTGCATGCAAAAATGAGATAAATACACATTTGGCCACACAACTCTCGCGCGATGTGCAGTTTGGTCACTCATCTAACGCAATGTGAAGAACTGGTCACTACACTCTACTTTGTGAGCAAAGTGGGCACTTTGCCGTTCTCTGCCGTAATAGATGCTTACGTGGCATGCTGACTAGGATCCAGGCGCTGAGAGGCCAAGTTTTTTTTTTCTTTTTTTTGCATAAAGACTCTGCCCGCTTTACCAATTTCAGTTTTCCACCTGGACCTTTCGTCGTCTCATGCAGGGCGGCATGTAGGCTGCTGATCGTCGCGCCACGGTTGATGACGGCCGCGACGCCGCAGGCCAAGGAGACTGACATGCAGTCTGTGGCGGCGGCACGATCATCCCCCTCACATCGATGTGGTTGCTTGCGGCGGGAAGGATACAATGAATGGAGGCAGAGGAGGTGGCACAATGGGGACATGAGGTGGTGACCCCGTCGTCGGTGCCGGTACAGATGCTGGTGTGGCCGATGCGATGTTTCCTCGTTGTCGATTTCCTTGGGACGGAGCGCCGGTTTATAGTAAGTCACAAATTTTGGATTCTCTGCTAGGGTTTGAGCCTAGGTTGTATCTATGTTAAACTAGAAGTTTTTAAATGTTTGGTAGTTAGATTATTTGTGATTAGTTGGTAGCTATGTCATTTTCAAATGTTTGGTTGTTACAATTTTTAAGAATACATACAGAATATTGAACTCTGGACATTTGGGGGTGATAGGGTTAGGGTTTGGCCGAATCAAAACTGAATTTTGATCAAACTGTTTGCAATTCACGTGATGATTCTGAAGAATTTAGCGTGGAAGTTCACCACAATGGATGGTTTTGTGGTGTTGGCATAAATCGTAGCTACATGGAAGAAAATGTTGACACATTTGACAACTGCCATGGGAAAACTTTTTTGTTGTGCTTTACTGGACTGGATAGCTACTCATCTAGGATATGCAACACCAAAAACAGCTTTTGCAATGTACTCGTGCATCCCTAGTAAAACTATAGATGATGGTTTGCAAGTAGTTAGTTTGGAAATTCATGCTAGGGCTATGGTAGCTGCTAGTCAACAGAACAAAGTACTTGTTTTGTTCATTGATCACAACAATATGCTGGAGAAGCAGTTGTTGGATGATGTTCTATTGCAACAAGTTGAGCCACCTAAAGTAATTAGTCCAGTGAAAAACACTTATGTGCATGAGCAGAGGGGTGGGCCATCAGATCATATGTTGCCCACTTTTAGTGAGCACCTGTTCAGCATGTATCCTGGTCCTCATGTACAAGATGCGTGTGAGAAGGAAACTCCTGTTAGAAGAAATGTTTTCCCAAATACTTGTAATGCTGATGCTGGCTTGGGAAGGAAGGGGAAAGAAAAGGGTGATTGCTCAGATGACGAGGTATATGGTGTTGGTGATGATGAGCAGTTTATGAAGTTGGCGCTGATGAGGAATATTATGTAGAAGAATATGACAGTGAGGAAGAGGAATATTATGGTGAAATAGATACCAACTCTGACTAAGATTTTGCAGATTTAGACTATGACTTTGAGGATGGAGATGATGCACTATTTGATACAAATGTGGACAAGTGTTTGAAGAATGAGCCTGTAGCCGAAAAGTGGAAAGGGGAAAAGGTGTCATAAGAAGAGGCACAAGATCAAGATGTGGTAGATATGGATGAGTTGGGGATGCTAGAGTCAGAATCACCACTAAAGTTCATTTTCAAGTCATTCAACCTAATGACAGACATGGAGAACCCCACTTTTAAACTTGGGATGACATTTTCAAACCCAGAAGAATTGAGAAAGGCATTGGCAAACTACATTGTGAAGAACAGAGTGAAAGTTAGGAAAACAAGGAGCAACACAAAAAGGCTAGAACCATATGTGTTGGGGACTGCCCTTGGAAAATGATTGATTTTAACGACTCAAGAATTGGTTGTTTTCTCAATAAAACACTAGTGGATGTGCACACTTGTCAGAAGGTTTGGGAAGTGAAAGAAAGTCAGCTACTTTTGCTAGCAGGAAAATATCTTGAGGATTTCAGAAATGACGCCCACATGAGTTTGATGGCTTTTTCTAAAAAGGTTGAGACAAAGTACAACATGAAAGTGAACAAGTTCAAATTGGCAAGGGCATGATTATCTTGTTTGAAAATAATTAGAGGAGATGAGGAGGCACAATATGGAAAATTATGGGACTATGGTCAGGAGCTGAGGAGAGCAAACCCAGGCAAAACATTATTTTTAAAAAGTATGGGTGAAACATTCAGTTCCTTTAACTTTTGTTTGGCTACTTGCAAAAAAGGCCGGTTGAGTGGATGTAGTACCATTATCTACCTTGATGGAACCCACATTCAAAGTAAATATGGTGGCCAAATTCTAACAGCAATAGGAATAGATCCAAATGATTGTATCTATACTATTGCTATTGCAATTGTGGAGGTGGAGTGCTATAGCAGCTGGTTGTGGTTCTTAACAACATTGAAAATGATTTGAACATCATTAATACATTCCCTTTTTGCATTATGAGTGACAAACAAAAGTTGTGTTATCTATGAAATAAACTTGTGTTTTGTTTATGATGGAAATTTCTGTATGTAGTGAAGTACATAATAATTATGTATGACATATGTTGCATGCAAGGGCTGATCAAAGTAGTTAATGAAGCATTTTCAGATTCTGACATAGATATTATGTCAGACATTTGTACGAGAATATGAACCAGCTACACAAGGGAGAAGTGGTGAAAAATCACTTGTGGAAATGTGCAAGGTCAAGCAATGAAACAAAATTGAGGGGCAACATGGATGCATTCAAGGTTGATTGTCCAGATGTTTATGTATGGTTAGAAGAAAATCCACGCAATGAATGGTGTAGAGCATTTTTCAGTAACTTTGTGAAGTGTGATGTTCTGACAAACAATAGATGTGAAGTATTTAATAAGTAATTCTCTCTCCTCTATATGTATACTACTCCATTTGTTCTGCTCTCAGTATTTAACAAGTACCGCTCTCTCTCTATATATATAGTAGGTGGATTTTAGATGCTAGGGAATTGCTTGTTCTATCCATGCTAGAGCACATGGCATGCCAAATTGGGAACATATATTACAAGAAGCAAAGAGAGGTCACGGAGCAGTGGGTTGGACAGATATGCCCTAAAATTAGGCAGAAAAATAGAGAAAAACATTGAATATGCTGCTAACTGTAGTGCAGAAGAATATGGTAGTGGAGCGTAACCTCCTAGCTTGCTCATTCATAGATGGTAGCTAACTGGCATTCCATGTAGCCACTCCATAGCATGCTTGAGATTTGAGAGGATTAAACCTGAGCAGATGGTTAACAACTATTATTCAATACATTCATATATGCAAGCATATGGAGAAAATATTATGCCCCTGAGAGACCAGACAGAGTGGCATCATGTAAATGGGCCAACAATTTTGCCTCCATCTTATGAGAAGAAAGTAAGCAGGCCACCAAAAAGTAGAAGAAAAGCTCATGAGAAAAAGTAGGTGGAACAAAATTAAGCAAACATGGAGTGAGAAATACACTACGGGTACTGTAGAGGCCCTAACCGTAACAAGGTTGGGTGTCCTAGTGTGATGCCCCCGATTTGATCGTACACTAATCATACACGCAAACGTATTACAATCCAGGGGCCTCGAGGGCTCAAATACAAGAGGTCGATCATAGACAAGTCAGTGGAAGCAACGATATCTGAGAACAGACATAAGTTAAACAAGTTTGCCTTAAGAAGGCTAGCACAAACTGGGATACAGATCGAAAGAGGCGCATGCCTCCTGCCTGGGATCCTCCCAAACTACTCCTGGTTGTCGTCAGCGGCCTGCACGTAGTAGTAGGCACCTCCCGAGTAGTAGCAGTCGTCATCGACAGTGGTGTCTGGCTCCTGGAGTCCATCGTCCGGTCGCAACAATCGGGTATAAAAAGGGGGAAAAGAGGGAGCAAAGCAACCGTGAGTACTCATCCAAAGTACTCGCAAGCAAGGAGCTACACTACATATGCATGCATTGGTATCAAATGGAAAAGGGGTAGCATATGTGGACTGAACTGCAGAATGCCGGAATAAGAGGGGGATAGCTAGTCCCGTCGAAGACTACGCTTCTAGCAACCTCCATCTTGCAGCATGTAGAAGAGAGTAGATGGTAAGTTCACCAAGTATCATCGCATAGCATAATCCTACCCGGCGATCCTCCCCTCGTCGCCCTGTGAGAGAGTGATCATTGGCTTGTATCTGGCACTTGGAAGGGTGTATTTTATTAAGTATTCGGTTCTAGTTGTCATAAGGTCAAGGTACAACTCCGGGTCGTCCTTTTACTGAGGGACACGTCTATTCAAATAGATAAACTTCCCTGCAGGGGTGCACCACATTTCCCAACACGCTCGATCCCCTTTGGTCGGACACACTTTCCTGGGTCATGCCCGGTCTCGGAAGATCAACACATCGCAGCCCCACCTAGGCAAAACAGAGAGGCCAGCACGCCGGTCTAAATCCTATGGCGCAGGGGTCTGGGCCCATTGCCCATTGCACACCTGCACGCTGCGTACACGGCCGGTGACCAGACCTAGAAACCTCCATCACAAAGGAAGTTGGGTTACGCGGTCCAACCCGGCGCGCGCCGCTCAGTCGCTGACGTCACGAAGGCTTCGGCTGCACTACAAAAAAAAGACACATCCGTGACATTTTGGGCCGAATGAATTTTTTTCTGTCATACATATGGCACTTCTATGATGATAATTGTGACAAAACCCGGTATCATCATAGATGTGGTGGGCTCCTACTTCTATGACAAAAAATCATGACAGAAAATGGGCTTTTCGTCCTGGGCGGGCCGGAGACGCACCTGCATGACATTATTTGGGCCATCCATGACGGAAAAAACCGTGGTAGAAGCGAGGGCGAGAAAAATTTCGGGGAGTTCCCGGTTACGGTGGGAGGTCGGGGGCCGAGCGATGCGTGTTTCCCTCGTACACGTACGCGCGTGTGTGCGTGGCGTTGGCTCTAACTGAACCCGAGCGAGGCGTTGGGCTCTAACTGAACCCGAGCGATTGCACTGCAGGCTACACGTTACTGAACCCGAGCGATCGATCGATGGCTGTTAACTGAACCCGATCGAGCGATTCCTTTGCTACTGCTGCTAACTGAAGTCGATCGATGCTGCCTCTAGATGAACAGTGAGCGTTGCGGGGGGGGGGTGGATGAACAGTTCCCGGTGGGGGTGGATGAACAGGACCCCGTGGTGTTGCCTCTGGATGAACAAGACCCCGATCGATCGAGCCGGTTGGGGTTGGATGAACAGGACCCCATGGAGGGCTGGATGAACAGGACCACCCCGTGGAGGGCAGGATGAACAGTAGACGATGGAGGGCAGGATGAACAGTAGCCCGTGGAGGGGTGGTTGAACAGGAGCCCGTGGAGAGGGCTGGTTGAACAGTAGCCGGTGGAGTAGCGCGCGGTGGAGGCTGGATGAACAGGAGCCCATGGATGAACAGTCACAGGTGGAGGCTGGAGGAGGTTGACGGTGGATGAACAATAGCTCGTGGAGGCTGGAGGGGGTCGATGGTGGAGATGAACAGTATCTCGTGGAGTCCCGTTTTGCGGTACGCCACACCCCTCCCGATGAACAGGACCCCCGTTTCGACCGTAGCGCTCGAACACAAGTCCGTTTTGCCCGTTTTGCGGTACGCCACACCCCTCCGGATGAACAGGACCCCCGTTTCGACCGTAGGAGGTCCGTTTCCTCCGTTTTGCGGTACGCCAGACCCCCCGATCAACAGGACCCCGTTCCGAACGTAGGAGGTTCGTTTCCTCCATTGTGCGGTACGCCAGGCCTCGTTTCCATCGCCTATTTTGTCCAAGCCCTCCCGATGAACACGACCACGCATTCCATTCCGACCCAGCCGATTGGCTCCCACGCGTTCCGTTGCCTCCCCATGAACATGACGCATTCCGTTGCCTCCCCATGAACACGACGCATTCTGTTGCCTCCCCATGAACATGAAGACGACGCTGTTTCTCCGTTCCGACCCAGCCATGTACACGAGCCCTGGCCGTACGTATGCGCGAGAAGGCGTTCGAGACCCCGCCCGTATGTATACATATGTGGCCGTATTTTCTTTCTTGCACCCTGGCCGCTGTACGTACGTGTACATGCTACGTGCGCGCCTCTACTACGACACATGCGTGCCTCTACATCCACCATTATGTACGTACACATTCGCGACCAGAATGACAACGCTACGTACGCTTCGACCAGGTGGGTCCCGACTGTCAGGCACTTCCTTGCCTGCGGAGATGTAGCTGGTGGGTCCCAGCAGTCAGGGGGCGAATCGTTTTTTTGCCTGGACGCACTTCCTTGCGTGCGAAGATGTAGCTGGTGGGTCCCAGTAGGCAGGGGGAAACGTTTTTTTTTTTCACGAAATACAGTGGCCCATCCGGCGGGTCCCAGCTGCCAGGTGGAGGAATCATTATTTTCCACGTAATAAGGAGGCACTTCCTTGCTGCGGCCGTGGACCCAGCTGTCAGCCTCTCAACGTACAGTCCACATCCGATGGAAGTCGTTCCTTGACCACGTTGACCACGCCGCGCCGAGAGCACCAGGGCGGTGGACGACGGCGAGGCCTAGGAAGGGGACGACACGGAGGCAGGGAAGACTTGGCAGTTGTTTCCCACGCGGAGGGGAGTACGACTGTACGAGGGTTTACTGGTTCGTCTGCCGTCATCGGAGAATAACAACAAGTGTGGGTGAGTAGAGGGATGGCTAGGCCAGTGATGGGAGTACGGTCAGACGGTGAGGCCTGCGCGACAGCACAGCGGGCCGCGAGGAGGAGGGAGCAGGCAGTCCCGCCGGTGCTTGTTTGAGCGGCTGGAACAGGAAGAGCAGAGATTGAAGAAGCACGACGGCCGTTGAATGGACATCCAACAGTCAGTGCTTGTGCGTCAACCTTTTTTTGGGAAGCCTCAAATCTGTGGAAAACAACATACAACGCATCTGCCATTATTTCTAATAATTTACAGCCCATTTGCTAATTCTTAAGGTTTTTTTGGAGCCCATATTCTTTTTGTTAGCATTACAACCCATATTGTGGCAACGGTTAAAAAATTATATGAAATTTTGCATATTTCGGTGCGGTTCGAACTGTTTTTAATTCCGAAATTTTGACTCACATTCAAACTGATTTTAAAAATAAATGTATATCAATATAAAATCCAATAAATTCTCCACGCATAAAAATTGATGTAATTTAAAATCTTGAAATGAAAAAAAGATATTGAAACTAATTGCCGGTTTGGTGTGTTTTAAAAATGTACAACCCATTTCTCATTACTGATGGGCCATTTTCTCGGCTAGCCGAATGAAAGCTCTCCTCGTCTTGAAAGATTTGCAGCCCAACAGGCCTCACAAAGTGACTTACTTGGCAAATCACAAAAAAACTAGGCCATGGCCGTGGACCCAGCTGTCAGCCTCTTCACGTACAGTACTCTTCCGATGGAAGTCGTTCCTTGACCACGTTGACCATGCCGCGCGGAGAGCACCATGCCGGTGGACGACGGCGAGGCCTAGGAAGGGGACAACGTGGTAGTGGAAGCCCGCGCGGAGAGGACTACGAAGGTTCACTGGTTCGACTGCAGTGTGAGGCTGCCATCGCCGCAGGGCCTGGCCAGCGGTGGGAATAGTAGGGGGCGGTGAGGCCTCTGCGGCAGCACAGCCGGCCACGGGAGGCAGGAGCATGCGGCACAACCGGTGCTGCTTTGGGCGGCTGGAGCAAGAAGACCAGAGGTTGAAGAAGCACTACAGCCGTTGGATGGGCATCGTACGGTCACTGGAGCTAGAATTGTTCATATTGACTAAGTTGACAAAGCCCTTCGTCCCCGTCAACTTAGTAGGCCCACAAGTCATCCTCCCAGCAAGGTGGGTCCCAGCTAGCCGGGGGAGTATTCATTTTTTTGTGCGTAATAAGGAGGCACTTCTGGTGGGTACGAGCTGACAGCGGGGGGAATGTTTTTTCGCGAAATACGGTGGCCCATCTGGTGGGTCCCAGCAGTCAGGGGAAATGATTTTTTTCGCAAAAATACTGGTGGCCCGTTCGGTGGGTCCCTGCTGTCAGGTGTAGGAATCATTATTTTCCGCGTAATAAGGAGGCACTTCCTTGCTGCCGCCGTGGACCCAGCTGTCAGCCTCTCCGCGTATAGTCCATGTCCGATGGAAGTCGTTCCTTCCACGTTGACCACGCCGCCCCGAGAGCACCAGGGCGGTGGATGACGGCAAGGCCTAGGAAGGGGACGCGGCGGAGCCAGTAAAGACGCGGCAGTGGATGCCCACGCGGAGAGGAGTATGAGGGTTCACTCGTTCGGCTGCGGTGTGAGGATGCCGTCGCCGCAGGGCCTGGCCAGCGGTGGGAATAGTAGGGGGCGGTGAAGCCTCCACGGCAGCATAGCCGGCCATGGGAGGCAGGAGCAGGCGACACGACCGGTGCTGCTTTGGACGGCTGGAGCAAGAAGACCAGAGGTTGAAGAAGCACTACGGCCGTTGGATGGACATCGTACGATCACTGTAGCTAGAATCGTTTATATTGATTAAGTTGACAAAGCCCTTGGTACGTCAACTTAGTAGGCCCACAGGTCAACTTCCGAAACGATGCGCCCCAGATGTCAGGGGGAGGAATCAATTTTTGGGCGGGTGAAGCTAGAATATCCGAGATTGAAGAAGAAGCACGGCATCCGTTGGATGGACATCCAACGGCCACTGCTGCTAGAACCGTGTGTTGACTATAAGTTGACAAAGCCTTGCATACGCGTCAACTCTGTATTTTTAGGGGACGCGTCAACTTAGTAAGGCCAGAAGTGTGTGGCAGAGAACTTATAGCCCATTTGAGATTTGTAAGAATGTGTAGCCCATTTTTGAATTCTAATGGAATTTACTACAGCCCATTTACAGTTTGTTAAAAGTACAATCCATTTCAACCAACCGTTCAAAACTGAATTCAATAAAATTTCCCACATTTTGATGGGATCTGAAATATTTTTATCCCCAAATTTCTAGTCAGATTAAATACAATTTCAATATAAATTTATATTATGTAAAAATCCAACGAAACATTGCGCTCTCAACAATTAATGAAATTAAAATTTTCAATATCCAAAAATAATATTTTATAAAGTAATCACGTGTTTGGTGCATTTTTTTATAGTTACCGCCCAGTTTTTATAATTACATCCCATTTATTATTTCTTAAAGCCCATTTTCTTGTTAAGCCTAATGCATCCCTCCTAGGAAAGATTTGCAGCCCAGCGGGGCGGAGAATAACAACTTGACCTTGCCTGGGTATTCCTAAAAAAAGTATAGCTGGGCTAGCCATTTTCAGCTTGAAAAAAAATAATATCTGGGCTGGATATCTGGCCTGGGCTAGACGGGCCACAGCCCGCCCAGTTAATACCTACAACGATGTTTCCGTTGTTGTTCAGAGGAGAAAAATTAATATCTGGGCTAAACATCGAAAAACTCTTCAGTGCTCACACCTCAAAAACACAAATACTGCTCGAGCTGCTTGGTCCCAGCTGTCGGCCACTTCTTGTGCAATTCTCTCGTTTATTGACTAGAACTACATAAGTTGACAATGGTGTGGGACCGTGATGTCAGGAAACCAGGGGGAAGCAAAATAAATAACTCCAGTGAGCGCTTCCACCTCTGTCTCGTTGTCTCCCGTGGAAACCTCTTTCCTCCCTTTTTTTGCTCGGGCAAGGACCAATGCATGCAGCACGTCCATGCGGTTATTAGGCAAGAAATAAAAGCGCTTTGGATGCTATGAATTATGATAGCCTGCATGGGTAGCTAATAAGGCATCCTCTTAACTGCTGTGATTAAATGTTGTGTTTATAAGAGAGAAATATTCTTCTTTTCCACCAATCTGCTTGCACCTAGGTCATGATGCACCTTCTAATACGACTTATTCACCTAGACGGATGGAGTATAGTTTTATGCATATATATATATAATAAGGAGGCACTTGCGTACGTGAGGCTATGGACCTGGTGGGTCCCCATTGTCATCCTCTCCAAGTAAAGTCATCTCCTCGCCCGCGCGCGCTTTCCGCCCGAAACAGTCAGCGCCGCCCGCCCCGCTTCCCGGTGCAGGCGATTGCTCCGCCCTCAAACGACACAAGTGTCGTCCGTCCGTCCATCTGCCGCCCACATTAATGATACGCAATTGCCGAGGCGGCTACTCCGGCGCCACATGTCCGTCCCTCCCGCCCACCATTGCTATATAAACTGCTGCGCCGGCCATAGCCGCAGTCATCTGCATCCGTTCGCTTTCTCCTGTCCACACCACTACTGCCCAGCATGGCTTCCTCGCACTCCAACGCTCTTCGGGACGGGCGGACGACAGACCACAAGGAGATGGCAGCCATTGCTGCCGACCGGCTGGCCGGCAGGCAGCCGGAGGACGACGACGTCCCAATGGAGAACATGGTAGTCGATGATCCGGCGCCAACCCCCTCCTCCGTGCCATCCTTGCCGGTGCATTGCACCATGACCATCGGCGAGGCCCATGCCCAATATATGGACAGTGTGAGGCAGATGCGTTAGGAGCAGTTCCGGGAGGCGCAGGCCGACGCCGCCTACAACCACCATCTCCTCCAGGAGCACCTGCAGGCGGAGGAGCAGATCACCGCGGAGCGGGCGGAGCAGGAGGCGATGCTCGACTCGTACCGCTCCGCCCGCAAGGGCTGCCTCGAGCGCTGGCGGGACCGCATGCGGGTGGCGGAGGCTGCGGCCGCCTACAAAGAGGCTAGCAAAGAGGGCGATGAAGCGAGCGAGGCGTTGTTTGGCGAGACTGAGGACGAGGCAGAGGACAATGCCGGCTCCGACGAGTCCCCGCTCCGCTGGCGTCGACGAGGCCCTGCTCCGCCGAGGCCCCGCGGCGCCAACAAGGAGGTAGTGGACACCGCCGGCTCCGCCAAGGCCCCACCCCGCCAACAACGAGGTAGAGGACATCGCCGGCTCAGCCGAGGCCCCACCCTGCCAGCAATGCGGGGGAGGATTTCCACTGCTCCGCTGAGGCATCGCCCGCCGGCAACGAGACAGAGGACATCGCCAGCTCCGCCGAGGCCGCGCCACACAGAAAACGAGGAAGAGTAGAACACGGTAGGTCGCCGCCGCTCGGGTCCAAGTAAGGCCACCGCTGCTACCCTCCTGTTGAAGCCAAGCTAGGCGGGTTGACCATTGACGGCCGATTAGCTTCTTGGCGGCGACGTGGAGTCGGGGAGTTCTGCTGGAGAGTAACACTGCTTCTACTTAACTGCTAGTGCAGTTGGCTGACTGACACGTTGGCCCAACAGGCCACATGTCAGTTACGCAACTCCACCTGCAGTTAAGTCACTGAAGCTTCTGTTCGGCTCAGCGGGACACATGTGGGTAGCTTCGGTTAATTAATTATACCTCTAGCGCACCCCTTTTTAGTTGAAGAATGTATGAAATGTAATGAAATCTGGCATGTTTATATGAAATCCGACCGTGTATGAATGAATTTATTTCGATTAGTTCGAATTCCTATATCACTGGCATTGGATGAACATGCAAAACAATATGTACTAGCATTATTCCCAGGGTGATCACCTCGTTTGCAGCAGTTTCACATGTACTCCCTCCGGTCCTTTCTAGTCTGCATACAAGTTTTGTCTGCAGTCAAAGTATCTCTACTTTGACCAATCTTATACAAAAAGTATGCACTTTCACAATGTGCGAAGTAAAAAGGAACATAAGGAGTACAAAGAGTTTGAGCAGGTTTTCAGCGTTTCTGTACATTGCAATCAAACACACAGGCCTGGCAATTCATAAAGAACATTCAAAACAATTGATGATTATGCATCTCAGCGACTCACATGTCAGAGGCAATATTTACTTCACAACTAAAGAATAAATAAAAAATTGATCGACGTTGCTGACAGCAAGGGCGTCCCATTCGAAAATATCAAACGCATGTCTTGCTAAAATCAATGAGCAAAATTTGACAAGGTTGTCCCATTCCAAAATATCAAATGCCTACGATTGTGAAATGGGCAGGGTTTGCCATCAGTTCGACATTGACATGGCACCTCGTGCTAAATAAACCAGTTATTCTTTTTGTGCAGTTCCACCAAAATCAACCAAATTCGCGCGTAGCTTGTATGATTTCTCCCTTATATGTTGCAACGCCTTGAACTTATCGGCACCTCCTTTCTTGTGGTGGAAATGAATGATTCGATGTATTCATGAACATTTTGTGCAGTTCCCATTGAAATCAAGCTGAGCACCCCTATTTGCACAAATACAAAAAAAGTGATTAGTATAGAGCAAACTGTACTATGAATTAACATTTTCAACAGGCACATACATGGTCCATGTAGAGCACACTTTTAGAAAAATGGAACTCACCAAAAAGAATCCTAGAACAACATTGTACTCGCGCATCACAGCAAAAAAATGGAGATTTTGTCAGTCCTTCTGAGCTGAAGTTAGTTTGGTCTTGTGGGGATTAATGTAACCATCCTTCAACTGCTCCTTCTGATGATAAGATAGACAGGGCTTCTTCATCCTGGCATAATCGGAACTAGTCACTTCACGTACTCCATATTCTTCTTCAGAGGAAGATGATCCTGTTGTGCAAAGACAAGAGGACTACTAAATGCTAGCATCACTGTTTGCTCGAAAAAAAGGAAAGGAAATATTTAAAACAACACAGATGAAGCACTTCTCAAGGACAATACCACTTTTTCATGACAGTATCTAAACAGTAGCACAACACCAATAGAGATGACAAAGCTTAATCATATGGATGAAATCAGTGGGCGAGTACCAACCTTTGTCAGGAGGCTTATTGTGTAGAGCATACAGATGAAGCAATTCTCCGGAACCATCTGTTGCAATCTACGGTGGTGGCCATGCTTACTATATACTCCTCGATTAGTTTAATGTTTCCAACATCTTCTTGTGCAGTCCCACTAAAATATATGGTATCTTCAAAGAAGATCCATGTTTCCACAAGTAGAGATAATTACATATTACATTAAGAGTGGCATCAAATCAGTGGCAAAAAAATTGCTTGTTCCAGCCATAGCAATAAATTAAGATGCAAAACTATATCATTACTTGTGTCATCACAGTTCCAGTGCTTCATTATAGCATTGGGAGTTGATTTTTGTTTTTCTTCCCCTTGTTCTTCCCCTTCATCACTTGGTTCAATAACAAACAAGCTTCACCTTCAATGTAAGATTTGGCATGTCAATTAGGGAGCACAAGTATAGTACTAAACTTAATTTTCTGATGAAAGTGGCAAAATACAGGCCATCAGTTGTGAAATATCCTTATCTTACCTCAATGAGATATTATGGTGCACATACAGATTGGAAGTCTTGTCTCCATTTGTGCAGTTCACTAAAATCAAGCAACATTATTGTACAAGTACCACAACATATGAATGCACACTGCAGAATCATGTGAAAGAAGGCTAGTACTGACCTCTCATGATGCGAAATTGAAACAACTCACAAGAAGAAGATCTGAACCAAATTTGCCTTAACGGATAGGAAGTAAGATCTCCTCTTGTGGAGTTCCACTAAGATCAAGCAATCAAGCAACGTTGTCGGTGTGACATTTTGGTTGAACTGCACAAAACACTCTTAAAACAAAAGTGTTTTGTGCAGTGCAACAAAACGTCACAATGGCAACGAGGTGAAGCAGATAACCCTGTTTACACAGAGGTGCAAAGGAAACAGTGGTCAATAACGGTGGATGACACAGAAGCCAACAAAAAGAAGCATCTACCTTATCTAAATGGGAAAGAAAGCAAGACAGTAGCATTTCTCAAATGGTGGCATTGATTAATATTAACATAGAGATTATATTAACAATAAAATTTGTTAAACATGTAATTTGCTTTTAACTGTGGCATTGCATCAATTTTCCAGCGGCATTATTAGAGGGTGTGTTTTTATAGGGACATTGTGGTGTAGGGACTAAAAAAAACTCTGTGTCAGTCCCATCTAAACCAAAGAGGAGGGACTTTTAGGGACTAAAAGTGGGCATTTGGGACTAAAGAAAGAAGACCCTGAGGGAGTCTTTTTGGGACTTTTTCCAACAGTTGCCCCTGCCACGCATCGCACCTTGTCTCTATTAGTTCATTACTAGGGGTAACATGGTCTTTTAGCATGTCATTTAATAACCTCTAGTCCATGTTTAGTCCCTGGAACCCAGCAGGTAGGGACTAGGGAGTTTTTAACCAAACATGGCCTTAGATTAACAACAGCTAATGAGTTGCACGGGACAGTGGACGCACCAGCACCATGTGCATCTACCGATGTACTGTGGTCATGCACAGTCTGTTGCAATAAAGAACAAGCAACCAAGGAGCATATTTGTGTTGGTCCCAGTTTTGTTATCTTTAGACGCCTTTCCCTATGTGAGCGCAGCAAATCTAGTCCTACTCAAACTCTACAGTCGTGTCCCTTCCTTTCGTTTTTGAACTAGTACTTTCGCCCTTTCCTTTCCTCTTTGAACCACGTCCTAGATTTATGCGATACAACTTTCCCCACTACTTTCCCCCATTCCTTTCCTCTTTGAACCACGTCCTAGATTAATGCTATACAACTTTCCCCCTTCATTTCCTCTTTGAACCACGTCCTAGATTCATGCTATATACAACTTTTCCCACTACTTTCCCCCACTCCTTTCCTCTTTGAACCACGTCCTAGATTCATGGTATACATGCAGCTAGAGCAATGCATGTGGAGTAACTAAATTATACCTTAAGGTTCTTGGGGCGTGGTTTGGTGGGCGACGAGACGGTGGCGAAGAAGAAGGGGTCGGAGGCCCTCCCGCGCCACCGCTGGGTGAAAGTGAACAGCTGCGCCGGTAGTGGATTCCCTCCCTCGCTGACGGCGACAGTGTTAAGCCTCCTTCCCTTCCCGGTGGATGGATCCTGCCGGCTCTTTGAGCAGCAGTGAGTGGAGAGAGAGGCCAACGAAGGCTTGTTTAGATCTGGAGACGGTGAGAGAGTGTGAAGAGAGCAACTACAAGCGCTGAGGCTCCAGCATGTATATATATACTGGAGAGAGATCATGAAGCGTGCAAACCCTAGAAAACAAGCGCCAAGGCTGCAGCTTATAGAGTACGTGATGAGGTGATTATACGGTCACTACGAGATCGTATAGCTCCGTATCCATCCATTTTGACCAGTCAAAGAATCCTCCTGGCACAAATTATGCTCAATTTTAGTTATCAAAGCCGAGACCTCAAGTTTTTTTTGAGTGGAACCCGAGACCTCAAGTTTGATGAGCGAACAGGCTAACCAGCTACACAACCCCCCGTTATGTTCAACGAGAGGAAAATAACCTTTTATACATTCCTGCATTCGTGCGACAAGCATGCCATGTTTTTGTGTGTGTGTGTGTGGGGGGGAGTCATTGGGATTTAAATCATAATCGTGTCATGTGGATTTGGTGGTAAGACTATCCACATTGGTGCAGAAATAATGCAGCCTTAGTCACCTTATCTCTCTCCATGTAGTACGTTGGGTCCCACCTGTCAGAGGGTGAAACAAACAAATTAATAAGAAAAAATAAAAGCGCCAGCGGTGTATCTTACCTCACACATCTCGCTACTGCTCGGGAACACTGTCCAATTGATCCCTTTGTTCGCAAACGTACTATTAAGCGAATCCTTATTATAACATGCACACAATTTTGGGCACTTGTATTCGACCTAAGTCAGTGTGCCACCGTATCTCGTACTTACTACTCCCTCCATCTAGGTGTAATAAGTCATGTTAGAAGGTGCAACGGGACCAAGGTGCGCGCGTGTGTGTGTGTGTGTGTGTGTTTAACACCATGTGTGTGTTAGAGAGAGCGACAGATCGACCTACTCCTACAGAGACATGTTGTGTAGTGTATGATTTTAGCCGCGAGAGTCGGTGCATCCTCTCGTTTTTGGGCGTGTCCGGTAGGGACATGCGGACAGCTGCCACGCCCGCTCCTGACCAGCCTGGCCCACCCAAAGCCCCTCCATCGCCAGCGCGCGCTTCCCGCCCGAAACGGTCAGCACCGCTCCAAAGAATCGGTGCCGCATTCATGCCCGGGCAGAGCGGACGCGACCTCTCACTAGCGTAAGAGTGATGGTTCCTTCGTCCGTCCAACTTACTGCTGGGTCTATGTGATTTGATGGCTCATTGGTCTTTATTACTGAGGTGGTAGGACTGCTGGATGTCCCACGCTTTCAGCGAAAGAAGGTATACTAGTACTACTAGATTACAATTTTCTCCATTCTTATAGCGGAGGCGTGCAAGAGCAGTGAAAACACACAGGCTCGGTGATTACATGGCCCACCTCACACTATCACCGTGCGACACCTAACTCTTTACATAGTACTCCCTCCGTTCCTAAATATTACTAGATGAGTCCCCGCGTGTTGGCGCGGAACAGCGGTATATCTCTCTGTGTAGAATTATCGATTTCATAGAACAAAAAAAACTCTATAACCGCATGACAAATGTGGTAGCCAAACTAAATAAACTCCCATCATCATTTAGATCATCCCATGTAAGGAAAAAGATTAGCCAACTCCTACTGTATAATGGGATTACATTTTTCTTTTTGACATGTTAATGGGACTTAAAAGCTCACTTACATGCATGCTACCGGTGCATGCTTGCATGCAGACATGTTGATGTGATTTAAAACCCACTCACATGCATGTGGCACGGTATTTCTGCATGCTTACATGTGGCTTAGTGCGGAGCCTCTCAACGTCAAGATCAGACGGCTATTATGGACTGATTTACTTCATCTAACGGCTTCATCAATTTTGATGACATGGCTCAAGGAGAGGATAGAGAATTCCTAGTAGTGGGGGCTAGCTATTACTAGTAGATATAAGTCTTTGTAGAGATTCCACTACATACGGAACAAAAGGAATGTATCTACACTTAAAATGCATCTATATACATCTGCATGTGGTTCATGGTGAAATCTCTACAAAGACTTATATTTAGGAATGGAGGAAGTACTAGTATAGTACGTACTGTAATTTATCAGCGAGATAAATTTGTACAATGCTATGAAGCTTCCAGCTTCTGTTACATGTATCTTGCATCCAAGGTTCCCGTTGCAACATTTCATCAAATACAAAGGAGACTAACATGCATGCTATTGCATCTCAATGATTGACATATCATAGCAAATATGTACTCCCTCGGTTCCAAAATAAGTTTCTCAACTTTGTGCAAACTTTAGTACAAAGTTGTACTACTACTAAAGTTGACACTTATTTTGGAACAGAGGCAGCTAAAGAAAAAACAATCCATGCAGTCCCTAGCCCTTGAACCGTGAACCCTGACCAGGCTTCAATTTGCTGGCAACGTTCGAGCTTCCTAATAAATGAAGTTTGCAACCTTTTGACCATCGGATCATTTTGTGCAGTTTAACCAAAATCGAGATGAGCATTCCTGTGGCAAAGAAATTGAACAAGCGTGATTAGAATAAGATTACTGGGACTAGTTGATGAGACATAAACTCATCACAAATACAGTACGTAGAAGCCAGTAGAGGTATGTGCGGGGCAAAGAAGTAGAGAAATATCCACAGGGAGTGATGTGGGCACCTGGGGTAGTGGTGCAAGCCGGCTGTAAAGGGAGTTGTACCTGAGGGACGTAGCTCAACCTTGAGGAGGGTGGCGGGAGGCGGCAACTGCCCACGTCGCGGCAGTGAGTAAGGGACGAAGGCAACCTCACCGGCTTTGTGAGAGAGAACGGCAGGGACCCCTGATCGGGACGTGCCGACAGTGGGTTTTCGCCGTCGGCGACGGCCACCGCATCTACACTAAGCATCCACCCCTTCCCCAAGCGGACATGATCCGCCGGGATGTTAGAGATGTGGCCACAGTCGTTTTGTGCGAGAGAGTGTGCAGAGAGCAACCCCAGCAAGCAACCGTGTAGGCTGGCCCGTCCTGACTATGTACTCCTTTTCTCTCCATATGAACCTATCATATTGCGTACGTGCCACTAAAGAAAAAAAATTTATTTATAAATGATGTGGCACCTACTACTCGTTCTCCTAGAACCTTGCACTTGGCATCTCCAAAATATTGACCTTGCGATTGGCTCTTTGCCTCTTCGGGAAGTCGAGCAATAATGGTAGTGCAGTATATATCGTTCTGGCTATATGAGACCGAATGAATTGCTGCACGTCCACCACGTGGGCGAGGGTCGAGGGGCGAGGGAGAGTGCTACATACAGAGAAAAATGAGTGAATCTACACTCTAAAATACGTCTATATACATCAGTGTTTGGAGTATGTACTAGTAGTTCATATTGAAATCTACTAAAGGACATATATATTCCAAACAATATGATATAATCTCTATAACCAAGGTAGTAGGGACGAGGAGTAAACGGAGGGAGTAGTAAATTTTTCTCCTCGTCCTGCGAGCCACCGCGCGCATGGGCGAGGGAGCGGGCGTAAGGCGTAGTAATCAAGCTTCACCTCATCCTGCGAGCCACCGCGCCCATGGGCGGGGGAGACGACGTACTAAGCAAGCTTCTATTCATTCTGCGAGTTGATGGGACACATCAAAAGTACTCCAGTGTATAGAGCCTTGCCTCTAAGGTAGGCCCCACATGGTTTGCCTCTTTTTTTAACATAACATGTCAAGTCGCAATTTGTTTGTTCACCCGTGGTAGACGATCCTCCCTCCACCAAGTGGACAACCAGTACACGTGCCAAATTACTACATAGGCTGCCTTTTTCGTACAGAAATGAGCTCCACCGTGTACCCACGCGGGTGTGGTTGGGAAAGAGACGGGAGTACGTGCGCTGTGCATGCACCTCTTCTCTTCGTGCACGTCCCCCACCTACGTGGGTGTGTGTGAGAGATACAAACCGCGTTCATGAGTGTTTTGTTTTGGGGTGGGGGTGGGGTGGGGGGTTGATTTCATGAATTATTTGTGGGAATATGTGTCGATGACATCTCAAAGAAAATTTTGCATGCAATGTGTGTGAAATGGGGGCCTATCCATACCATACATAGAGGGTCGGGCAATCCACGAGAAGAGAGGGAGGGGTCATAGCTATCGATAGAGTCGAAGAGAGGATCAAGTGGGTGGGTGCGAGATCGATGAAGAGAGCCATCGAAATTGTGTGTGTGGACAAGTCAAAGATATAGGGCGACTGGCCTACCGGAACGTTAGAGGGCACACGTCAAGTTTGTGTGTGGCAGGGAGACATGACTAGAGCGCTCGATGTATCAGTGTGTGGGGGGGAGGGGGTGGTGGGAGGGGTAGGCAGAGGCCTAACTATAGAGGTAGAACGACTCGTATATGTGTTGAGAAGGAGAGACCCAGCTATGTCTTGAGGGAGATTGGTTGACATCCATACATAACTGAAGGACGGGAAATATGATGGGAGAGAGAGAGGAGAGAGAGAGAGGAACGGAGAGCGAGGGAGAGGGAGGGAGAGGGGTAGAGTACTGGATGGGTGATGGAGTTGCTTCTCGAAGATGGTGGGAGAGGCCTACTAGACAAACTGAGGGTGGAACTGCAATGTTATCAATAAGAGTGGGGATGTGTTTCTGTGTGTGCCTGTGCGTGATAGATCTGTCGGGACGCATCCATGGATGATGAAGGGGAACCATGTGTTTGGTAAGCAAACCTAACTAGATCGGTAGATCAATTGTTGTTTGTCGGAGGAAGGGAGAGACACAACTAATGAGGTAGATCGATTGACGTGTGGGTAAAAACGAGTTATAAGGACCTAGCTAGCTATATGTATAGCGAGAGATCGGTCGGTGTACGTCCATTTGTTAGAGGCAAATAAGGCCCAGCGAGATGGATAGACAGAGAGAATGGAGCTAGGAGGTGGTGCGAGAGGCCCAACTACTAGCTAGATAGGGGGAGGAGTGTGCGGTTGTGAGAGCGATGAAAAGAGGGGCGAGAGTTTACACGTGTGTCTGACCGTATGAGAGACACGAGGCAAGGACACATAAAGGAGGAGATTGAAGGTGTGTTTGTATGTTGTAGGCAGGCATCGCTGGAGAGGTTTATCGATCGGTGTGTGTCGGAAGGGAGTTGTGGAGACTCTGGGAGAATGACCTAAAGAAAAAAATGAATGTGCCCGGTGGATAGAATGCCGAGGGAGGGGGAGGGCAAGGAGGGCGTGTGCATGCATGAGAGAAAGTTAGTGGTAGCTACAAAGGTTAGAGGATTGTGTGGGTGTAAGAGACTAACAAAGATCATAATTTGATATGAAAGCGGATTCATATATTTGAATAGGAGATCATAGTGTTTTAAACATTGCATGCATGAATATAGCGGTGATACACGTGTGTGCACATGTTATACCATAATGTGATAATGCATGGCGTTTGCAACTCACAGCTAAATGTCGAACAATCTAAACCATACTATACATCAAACAATCTCACATTTTATTTGAATTTGTGATAATGTGTGGCGTTTGCAGCTTACAACTAAATATCGAACAATCTAAACAATACTATATATCGAACATTCTCACATTTTATTTGAATTTGTGGTAATGTGTGGTGTTTGCAACTCACATCTAAATACTTGTAGGCGTAGGGGGCGGGGCACCATACATAATGTGATAAACACATTATACATATGAGACATGGTTTAGATTATGAAGATCTAGCTAGAGCTAGAAATGTAATGTGATTTGAAATCAAAATAAAGTGGATTCAAAAAATCTAGTTCGAGTTCATATAGTACACATAGTTCATATGTAACTCGAGACTAATCATGTGGTGTGCTGTGAAGATAATACACAAACGATGGTTTAACTTGACAATAATGATGATTGTAGATCTTATTAAAACAGAGAAACGAATTCAAATGCTTTGACTTCACAACAATCATTACTGTAGATCTTATTCAAATAGAGAAACGAATTCAAATTTAGTTCATATTGAAGCGGTAGTATATACGTTTGGAATGCACTAAAACGTTCATTTGAGTAGTAGGTTGCATGCATTATACACGTAGCGAAATATTTTAATTGAACATAACATGAATTCAAAGTTTTGAATGACATTTGTAGGGCGCATTGATTTGGTACAGTACACGTTAGGCTTGTCTGGAAATTTCAACCCGCGCCTTGTTAGCCCGAAATATTTAAGATATATATTTGTCTCGTTGTGCTCCGACAACTCCCTCCATCTCAACCCGCGCCTTGCTATTCCGAAATTACAACGCGCGCGAAAACTCCCACCTCCTGTGAAATCCCGACACGCGAAATGCCCGTGGTACCCCTGAACTGAAAGAACCGCCTCAAATCGGTGGGGGTACTTTCGTAACTTACCCCACATTTCGGACAAGCGCGTCTCTAAGCCATGGTTCCCCACTGCCATCCCATCCGCCCACCCATTCGTACACCGAGGCCATGAAAACCCGCAACGAAACCCCACACCCTGCTCCGTCCGCCACCCAGCCGGAGCCTCTTCCCCGATGACGTCGTCCACAGCGACACCTCGGCGTCCCTCATCCACCGTACCGGATGAGGATCCGTCGTCGATCTCATCGTCCCGCCGGTTCAGCCACCCTGTCCTCCACCTCCAAGGAGCTTCCCGACGTTCCCCTCGTCTTTCGTGCGACCTCCATTCCCACACCGCCATCTTCACCTGCAGCACCGGAAGAGCATCATCATCACCGTTTCCTCGGATGAAGCTGCAGCCTGATCGGCGCCACCAAAGAGGTTGTACACTAATCGCCGCATTTTCTTCTTGATTTGATCTCACGGTGCTGCCGGTGCTCGGTCCCGAGCCGACACGGCGCGGCTCCCTCCACGGCGGCGTCGCCAGCCACTTCCTCCACGGCGTCGCTCCCTCGGCAGCGACATCTACATCAGTAGGACCTGCTGCTGCTTTAGCTCTCGCTCGTGCTGCTGCTCTGCTCTTGCTCTCGGTCCCCTGCCTGGTCCGCTCTTGCTATTACTCTTGCTCGCGCTGCTGCTCTCGCTCTTGCTCTTGCTTGCGATGCTGCTCTGATTTAGCTACACTTCACTCTGGTGCCGCCGGGGTGAAGGAAGAACCAGCCGCAGCAGGGAGGGGGGCTCGCCGGAGAGGTACCCCATTATCTATCTTAGGGTTCAGGATGGGGGCGGTGGTCGCCGATGGTGGCGGGGCGTTGGCGGGGCGGTGGCGTGGAGATCACCGGAGAAAAAGCTCGGCATGGGGGGGGCTAGAGGGATGGCCGGGGCGGCGGCGCACCGGCGGTGGGGAGTGTTTTCGGGGCGGGCGGGGCGGTGCACCGCGGGCTGCGGGCGGCGGGGGGCTGCTGTTTGGCCGGCTCAGGGGGGTGGAGGTTGAAGATGAACCGCAGGCCCTTGATTTCGTATCCAATGGCTGCAAAATCGACTGACCAGAGATGAAAAAGTCAGTCGACCGACGCGTAGCCTCACCTTGCTAGTGCGTTCAGTTTCGACAGCAAAATTCAGTTTCGACAGCAAAATTCAGTTTCGATAGTTAAGTTCAGTTTCGACAGTTAAGTTTAGTTTTGACAGTTAAATTCAGTTTCGACAGTTAAGTTCAGAGATGAGCGGCTGATGTATTTTACATCTAGCACTTTGTGGTTATGTATTTTACGTCATGTATTGGAGATGCTATTAGAATTCCACTAAGGTTAACGTTGTTCGTTGTCTCTCTTGTCCTGCTTCAGCCTCGGCGTCGTACAACTCACCGGAGCTGCTCCAACGATGAAACCCTCCATCACAGCGGAGCAGTACCTCGGGCTCCATCTCCAGACGCCTAAGATCTTCTTCCCCTCCTCCGACAGCCAAGTCAGCCGGAGCATCCTCACCGGCCAACCCAATCACGCTGAGATCGACATGGCTTCGCCAAAGAGGTTGTACACTTGTTGCATCTCTTTTTTACTCTACATGTTATATATATTGTCCACTGAGCACACGGATTTGTTCCTTTAGTGTCTCCTCGAAAGAAAAAACGTAGGAATTTTAATTTTCACTTGTCCTCCTTTTCAAATTCCTATTCATGAAGCACAAGACTAAGAGATAGTAGCATAATAGCATTATAACCGTACATTTTCTTGTGGTTTGACTTAATCTCACCATGCTTCTTTGCATCCTGTGATCTTCCAATTGTTGTGAATCAAACACCCAGATTGGCAGAAATCCTGTGTTTTTAAATTCTCTGTTTTGCACGTGCATTCCTATCCTATTCCTGTCTATTTCCTATCCCTGCATTGTTGGAATCCTCCAATTCAAACGAGCCCTTACAGAATTACTTCTCTTACAGATAGTTGTCAAAGAAAACCTTGCGTGGTTTGTCCCGCTCCTGCTGCGCCGTCGTCCACCCCAGCTCAGCTGCTCCAACGACAGAAGGGTCCAGCACAGCAGGGATCCGGCCTCCAGACTGTCTTTCGCCGCCTCAGATCTTCTTCCCCGCCGCTGGCAGCCATGAAAACTGCACTACCATCATCAACCGAGCAGATGACCTCGAGGACTACACGGGTCCGCAAGAGAGGTCGCACTCTTTCGTGTCTGCTTACGTTATGCATCGCTTAATATTACATGCTACTTTATCATCCTGTTCACCGATTAGACTCTGAGTCAGCTCCAAACTAATGGTCAAACTTGAGTTTTTAAATGGTTGTGGGGTACATATCGGGGCCGCTATCAATAGTATCTATCTACTATCTGGTTAATCTCCGGTGTCTACTATGAGTTTCATGTTGGGTGGGAAACAAACAGTAAAGAAGCCATTATCTGTATTTTTTAACTGAAGCCATTATCTGCCTGCTATTATTGGTTTTGGGTCTATCCACAGGTTGCTACCATCACTCTGGATTTCTGCATGCACTCCTTACATAATCTCACTATGTTTTATTCCTATGCATGACAGTTATTGTAAACAATGGAACTGAACATGTAGAGCAAAAGAGACGAGCCTTGTGTGGCAATAAAATTTCATGCAGACGTCGCTCCATGGTAGGCGCAAAGGCAGCCCCCCTCCACGCATTTCGGATTGTAATCGAGAGGAAGATATCTGTTCTGAGGGGGATTCAGAAGGAGAAGACAACTCCTATTTACCCCCTGAGGTCTTCGCTCTAACTTGGCATGCTGATGTTGGTTATATCATGCATATGGTGTCTTGCATTGCTTACTTTATACATCAAATATGTCATCTGCTTAGTTTAGACATCCTTTGTGCGAATGCCATCTGTTTAGTTTATTCATCGTTTATGTGAATTATGCAACGCCATCTTGTTTAGCCAGGCATCATATATGTGAATTTTGCAATGCCATCCTGCTTAGCCAGTCATCTTATATGTAAATTATATCAGGCCATCCTTTTTTTCGTTACATATTACATTTGTCAACAATGTTATTACATTCAACTGCTCTTCGTGTGCATCAGCCATTTGACACGGTGATGGCAAATTCTGGAGTGAAAACAAGGTCTTCAGAGCAGACTATGCTATCTGACGAAGCGCATATCTCGCTGGTTACGGATAGCTCCTCAGAGGAGGATTCAGAGACAGATGACCAGTCCTATTCCCCCCCCGAGGTGTATGCTCTAACTTGGCAGGGTTATGTTGCTCATATCGTGCGTATGGTGTCTCGCATTGCTATGTCATTTGATTAGTTTAGACATGCTTTGTGTGAATGCCACCTGTTCAGTGTCTAATTACCATATATGTGAATTATGCATTGCCATCTTGTTGCAAGACATTATATATGTGAATTATACAATGCTATCTTGTTGCAAAGGCATTATATATGTGAATTATGCAATGCCATGCTGTTTAGCCAATCATCATGTATGTGAATTATATCATGCTATCATTTTTTGTATTACGTGTTCCATTTGGCGACAACGTTTGTATATTCAACTACTCTTCCTGTGCATCAGCCATTTGAAGCGGTGATGGAAGTATCTGGAGTGAAAACAAGGTATTCAGAGCAGACAATGCTACCTGCTGAAGCAGACATCTTGCTGGTTACAGAGAGCTCCTCAGAGGAGGATTCAGAGACTGATGACCAGTCCTATTTTCCCCCTGAGGTCTATGCTCAAACTTGGCAGGGTTATATTACCCATGTCATGCATGTTGTCTTGCATTGCTTAGTTTTTACATCATATATGGATTGCCATCTGCTTACTTGCTTACTATATAAATCATATATTTGAATTATATCATGCCATCATGTTTACATAGTACATACACATCATCTATCTGAATTATGGCATGGCAACCCATTTAATAAAGACATCATATAGTTATATCATCTCATCCTGTTTAGTGTTTACAGTCATCATATTTTGAATTATGGCATTCTATCCGTGAATGTATGTGAATTATGGCATGCCAACCTATTTAATAAACACATTATATAGTTATGTCATGTCATCCTGTTTACATAGTCTCATATTTTGAACTATGTCTTTCCATCTTTTTTAGTTAGCCATCATAATGTGAAATTGTGTCATGCTATCCTGTTTAGTTAGCCATCATATATGTGAAATTGTGTCATGCTATCCTGTTTGGTTAGACAACATAAATATGAATTATTTCATGCCCTCTTTTATTCCCCACTATCCATTGCACCTGTCTATCATACAATGTCTATACTTTCAATTACTTTTCTTGTTTATCAGCCATTTGAATTGGAGAGCGTGATGGCAGTATCTAAGGGAGTAACAACACGGTCTTCAGAAAAGATAGTGCTACCAGTTGATGCAGATAGAACCACGGTTGTACTTGCCCAAGGACCAGATCCACCACACATAACCCAGACTCTCGCAGATTGTACCCCTACCCAGTTGGACAGAGAACCAGCTACACCCCTTCTAACCCCAACCCCGGCAGATAGTAACCCAGTTCCAGTTGACACAGCACCGTCTCCACCACAGAGCACCCAAACACGAGCAGTTAGTAAGGGAACTGCAGTGCCCAAAGCACGAGGACCACCACTCTGAATCCCAACTCAACGCTTAAAGGAGAAGAAGATTTGTTCTCAGGTCAGGTTCTGTAGCTATGGTTCATACTCCTTTGCTCTTGCATGACTGTATTTACTCATACGAACTATTTTCAAATTTGAAGGATGGAATTGAAACTCCAATGGCGCAATAGGTATGTTTTAAACCTGTTTCTTTAACTGGTTTGCTGTTGTAACCTGCTCTATGTTGATTTCAGTTTCAATTGAATAAACAGTTATGTTCTCATGTCATGCACATTACAAGTGTTGTTATTGCTCTATAGTTACCCACACTTATATTCTGTCTATTCTGCTTTGTCTTGAACAAATATTATTTGAACTGTGTCTCTATCTTGATTTGGCAACAAAAACTAGAATGATATAGACTATAAAGTGACCATGGTAAATAGATATATGTTTGTTTCATGCTGTTATCCTGTCCACTTTACTACTGAACTCATTTACCAAAATGAGTTTCATATACAACATGGTAAACATGTGATGTGTCTGCTTGTTTCTCTTTTAGAATGCGGACAAAATATTGGAGAACAGTACCGTGTTATCCAATGGTAAAGGAAGTAATACAGATAAGGTTCAAGACAGTGAGACATCCCTGCTGGTCTCCAAGAAAGCTGATAAAAACTATCTTGACGACAGTGAGGGAACCCAAAAGTCCTGTCTTGATGTAGTGTTCGAGTTACTGGCCACTACTGCTGGCACAAGCTCTTCGAACTCGCTGCCTGAATCAGTTCATCTTCTTGAGTCTCAACTTCAAGTTCAAAGACATCGATCAGATGTGCTGCAACAGGAAGCTGAAGGACTGAGGAAGTCCCTGCAGAATTCAGATGCATATTTTCTGGTGCAATAGCAAGCGCTGGAGGATTTAAGCGCCAAACAAGAGAAAGTTAATAAGCTTGCTAAGCATCTTGCCAGCATTATGGGTACCCAGGATATTGTTTCTTGAGATCTTCTGAAGTGGTTTCAGTTTTGGATTTGTTTTATTGCGTCGTTTATTTGCGCTGGTCGCCAACTTTGACAACTAGTGTATATGATATGCTGCTTTGTTCCCTATATTTGCACTGGTGGCGAACTTTGATGCCCAGTGGATGTATTATGTGTAATAGCCGTGATAGCCTAGCGTTAGTTGCTTGCTTATTTATTTCCTTGTTGTCTTGTTTATTTGTTTTCTTGTAGTCATTGCAGTTCTTTTTCCACGGTTAGCTAGTGGCTGCAGTTATCTATTTTTTAAAACTAGGCCACAATAGCCATGGGCTAATATTTACTGTAGTGACATTGGGCCTCCTACTAGCCGTAGAAACAGTGGGCCTTCTACGGGCCGTAGAAACAATGGGCCTTCTATGGGCCGTAGAAACAATGGGCCTTCTGCGGGTCGTATTATCAATGAGCCTTATACGGGCCGTATAATCGGTTGGCCAAACATGGGCCAAACAGACCACATTATGGCCATAAACGGGCTAGAGTTGGAATCATCCGTTCATGGGCCGACCATAGCGGGCCATCATTAATAGGCCGTATTTGATGACGATATGAAATCGGCCTAACGTATTAACGGACCACAAACGGGCCGACTGTAACCACAGGCTGAATTTGGCCCACAGGTAGAAAATGACAGTAACGGGCCGTAAGTAAACGAATGCTGGAAATGAGCCCAAGAATAAATGGGCTGTGAGAAGGCCGAAAGATAACATGGGCTGGAAACGGCCCAACAGAATAACGGGCCGTTAATGGGTATAAAGTGATACACTGTTCATTACGGGCCAGTTTTATCATGGGCCTTTAATGGGTGTAAAGTGATACACTGTTCATTACGGGCCAGTTTCACCACGGGCCGTTAGTAGGCCAAGAGTTACATAAGGCCTCATATGGGCTGAAAGACGTCATGGGCCATACATGGGCCAGAAGTGAAAACGGGCTGGAATCATATTGGATGGCCCAGATGACGCTACTGGGCCTAATTCGGATAGGGCGTAACGGGCCTTGGGTTAGCGGACTATAAATGGGCTATGTTCGAACAAGCCATTAATAGGCTTTCCAGGGGCCGGCCTGCCAGCTTTTGACCAAGTCAAATGGGCCAGCCTTTTCACAGGAATGAGCCTCTGTTCGGCCGTGCCACATGTCGACGTATCATAGGCGCCTTCCGTCCAATGAGTGGTTGACATCAGTCCCAACGATGAGTCGACACGTGTTTCCTCCAGCCAATGATTATTTTACATGTGGAAAATCCCCATTGGTCGGGGCTGTTAACGGGTTATCGGATCCAAAACCTGACCTGATATCTTAACGGCGTTCCGTTAGGTGGATGCCACGTGTCAGATCAAATACCAAGATCCCGTTAAGCTTGTTATTTTGAAGTAACCGCGAACGCCGACCAGGGCCAGGCCCACCTCTCTCTTAGGTGGTCTCAACCTGCCCTGTCGCCCCGCCACAAAGTAACAGTCGGGGGCCGTTGGGAACCCAGGCCCACCACTACCTAGATGGAGCCACCTGCCCCTTCATCCCGCACATCGGAATCACTTGCGGGTACTCTACGAGCCGACCCGACTTTAGTCATTACAGGTATCATATAATATTTATATATGTATACACCCATGATCACCTCCCGAGTGATCATGGCCCAATAGTATAGCATGGCAGGCAAACAAGAATGTAGGGCCACTGATAATAAACTAGCATCCTATACTAAGCATTTAGGATTGCAGGTAAGGTGTCAATAACTGTAGCAACAATGACAGGCTATGCATCAGGATAGGATTTACGGAAAGCAGTAACATGCTACACTACTCTAATGCAAGCAGTAGAGAGAAGAGTAGGTGATATCTGGTGATCAAGGGGGGGGGGCTTGCCTGGTTGCTCTGGCAAGTAGGGGTCATCAACGACATAGTCGATCGGGGCGCCAGCAGCGGCGTCAGTCTCGTAGTCTATCGGAGAGAAGAGGGAGAAGAAACAATGAATACGATGCAAACATATGCATATCGATGCATGCCATGACAAGTAATGATGCTAGGTGTGCCCTAACGCAGTAGGAGGTGATACCGACGAAGGGGGAAAACAACCGGGAAAGTATCCCCGGTGTTTCGCATTTTCAGACAGATGAACCGGAGAGGGCACTACTAGGAAAAGGTCTATAGATGAAATGGATACTAATGGCGCACCATGTATGTGGTGCGCCACTGCTATATAGCAATGGCGCACCAGATATGGGTGCGCCATTAGTGGCCATATTACTAATGGCGCACCTGGTGTGTGGTGCGCCATTACTAGTTTTGTCCTGGCCCCACACCCCTCCCCAGACTTAGCAGTGGCGCACCAAGGGAAAGTGCGCCATTACTAGTTTTAACTAGTAATGGCGCACCAGTAAGAGATGCGCCATTGCTATCTATACGTATGACCACCCCCTACCAGTGCGCCATTGCTATCACCCCTTATCCCCTCCCTCTAGTCACGTTCTCTCCCCTCCCCTTCCTCCCGACACACCCACCCACCTCCCTCGACATCGATCTAGATCGAGAAGCCCCGGCCGCCCGCCTCTTCCTCCCCCTCCCTCACACCAGATCCAGGGCAAAGGCAAAGCGAAGAGGGCGGCTCCTTCAGTCGCGGCCTCTCCTTCCTCGAAGCCCACGACCAAGAGCAGATGGATGAGAGGAGAGAAAAGAAAGCTCTCGTGCTCGCGCGACGATGACGATGACGACCTCCGCCGCGGCGACGATGAGCCCCCTCCACGCCCTCCTCGTCCTCGCCGTCGTCCTCGCGGCGTGCCTCGGCCCCGCGGCGGCGGATCAGCCTGGGTAAGTGCCCCTCGTCCCGGCTCGTTTTCCCTCCCCGATATGACCGGTCGGGAGGCTGTATCTGACCCCCTCTCTCGCCTCGCCTTGTGGGTGCAGATCCGTTGAGGGATACACCATCGTCGGCAGCATCAAGATCGACGGTCAGTGCCCTCTCCCCCGTGGTTCGAACTAGACGCATCTGGTAACTTCTGCGTGTGTGGGTAGGCAGGCGGGATCCAGCTTCGTGCTCTGCTCGAACCTGACCAATTTGGTGGAATTATCTCTGGGGCGCGTGATCCAAGTAGGGCCAAGTGTGTCGATGCTACGGATCTCCCTGCTGTACCACTATGCATCGCCATTGCTTAGGCAGCATGCTTACAGGCACATCACAACAACTAATTTTATCCAGCTTCATCTTTGAAATCTGAGCCGCGTTGGAGCTGTGCTGTGGCTACTATTTGTTCATATGCTGCATCCTTTTGTTCTGAGTATCTGAATCAATCAACAGATGTAGGAACATGTTTATTTGTTCATATGCCATGCTTTTGGGTTAATTTGTCCGTCAAATTTATCCATTGGCCCGCTTGGTTCAATTTATCTGATGCCACAAGTGGTGTCATTTTTATTCTGTATGGACTGTCATTATAATGTACGTTCATGCCACTGAACATTCAGTCTTTACTTGTGTGTAAGAACGGACTTTCTTCCGTTGTCAACGCAACTCGATGCAAGACCAGTGCCTTGGTCGCTTGCTCCGGTGTGGTGCAGCCAAGCTGGGCCAACGACCATGCCGTGTACGAGGGCAAACTCCCCTCCGACAAGACGGCTCCTAGCTCGGGTAAGCAGCAGCACCCCCGTGGTCATTTTAGTTTTCAGAGAGCCCTTTTTTGTGTGTCAGCTGATGATGCCTTCATTCTCTTGTCCATTGAGGATCCTCAACAGGCAAGAACAAGTTCCACCGCCGGTCTGAAACTCGTCCCAACTGGGCAAGGGATTCTCTCACAACCTTCTAATTAAGTGAGTAGTCAACATCTTCAGGGCCCTTTACTCTGCTTTCTTTCTACTTCAAGCAAGGAGATGATTTATATGCATCTAAACAAGTAGTTGTCGCTGCACTGGTATAACAATCAATGTACATGCATAGCTCTAAGCTCTAGCCTAGTGCGCTACACTGCCTCTGTTTGTCAACATGCTGAATATATGAACCCAGAAAATCTTAGAACTTCTCTGTAAAAATTGGTTGCTAGCTCTGTATCTCAGCCCCTTCTCATTTGTTTGTTTGATTTGGATGGAGTATGAGTCATCCATGGACGACATCGACGATGAGGTCTTGGTCTTGTATGATGCGTGTGTGGACAGTGTTGGTCTATTCATATGCTAGGGTGTGGCCTGATGAGGTCTTGGTCTTGTATGATGTGTGTGTGGACAGTGTTGGTCACTTACTAGCTATGGTTCTTTTGCTGCTGGAAAGTGTTATTTCAATTTGTACCCCATCTAATCCGCTCACTGTTTTCGTTACCTAATTGCTACTGGATGCAGAAAATGTGTAAGCTTTATATGCCAACAGGTTATGCATTTACTCATGAAGCATTTCTTGCAAATGGAAGATTTTGGTGTCCATGATTAGTGACGATCCTCAAGTAGGATGAATCTTTAGTTTTGATGGGTCTCAGATTTACTTTTGTTAAGTTGTGATGATATAGTGCTTAATCTGAGCATGTTTCACGTAATGCAATGGACTGTTCCAAGGGTTGGGCGCTGTTGCAAGGCCCATCTTTATCTTTGCTCTTGCGCATGATGGATGGTTAAGGACTAGTTAAGTAGGTCATTTTGCGATCAAATGAATGGTCTTCCAGTTTGGTATCTCTAAATGATGATTACATATTAGCGCGTTCTTAAGTTTGGGATATACATTTATGTATAATAGTAAATTATGTCTTGGAAGGCATGTTACTTATTTCCTGTTGATTCATTGGACATCGCATGACGATCTCTAAGAAGGTTGTCCATTTACTGATCAATCATTTCTTGCACGATTTTGTTGTCGATGATTAGTGTTGAACCTCATATGTCCTCTGCAATTCATTTCCATTATAATCTTACTCATACAATATTCACACCATGTAATTCTGGAAATATATGCTCATATCTAGTTCTGCATAAAAATGACAGTATTGACATGTTATAAATAGTTTGTTTGTATTTCTGTTTATTTTGTTACATTTTGCAGGGATAAAGCAAAGAAAAAGAAGAAAAGATTACTAGAAGATTAGTTTTAGGATTTTCTTTTATTTCCTTGCAATTTTCCTTTTATTGGATACTTGTAAAGACATTGTAATATTCTTACTATAATAAAAAAATATGATTCTATTTCATTTTTTGTTTTAAAATTATTTTCCATATAGGTTGTTTTCTGTAAATTTGGATTTTTTTTGTTTTCCAAATACATTACTAGTGGCGCATCATCAACTAGTGCGCCATTAGTAAGCCAGAGCACATGGGTAAATATGGCCCCCTCGGAGGCATACTAATGGCGCACCATGAGATATACTAATGGCGCATTGCATGATGCGCTATTAGTATACTAGATACTAAGGCACACCACGGGTGCGCCATTAGTAAAAAATACTAATGGCGTGATACTAGTGGCACACCTGTAGTGCGCCATTAGTAGGCAAAACAGGTGCACCACTAGTAGGCCTTTTCCTAGTAGTGGGGAAAGTTGCGTGTTCGCTATGCTAGGGATGTGTGGCGGATGAACGGGCCGCGTATTCGGATTCGTCTCGTTGTTCTGAGCAAGTTTCATGTACAAAGTTTTTTCATCCGAGTTACGGTTTATTATATATTAATTTATAAAGTTTTAAACATTTTCTCGATTTATTTCAATTAAATTAGATCAAAAGATATATAACACAAAGGCTGGGTGCACCCGATGTAGTGCACCCAGCAGTGCACAGAGGCTGACCAGTGGGCCCCGTTGACTGCCAAGTCAGTAGTCAACGTTGTCCCGTTGACTAGTCAACGGGCCCGGGTCCCACACGTCAGTGTCTTAAAATTTTCCAATTTGATTTTCTTTAATCTAATCAAGGGGGGACCCACATGTCATAGTCTGCTGGGTTTAGCTAATTAGTTGTTTGGTTAATTAACTAATTAATTATTCAATTAACTACTTATTTATTTCATTTTTCTTTTTCTGTTACTTTTCTCTTTTTTAAGGGCCGGGCCCACTGGCCAGAGGCAGAGCCGGCCTCCAGTGGCTGGAGGCATGCACGACCTCGCGGAGGAGGACCAACGGCCACGGCCAGAAGCAGGCGGTGCCAGGCTCGGCCGGCAGCGGGCGGCGGTGATGGAGGGCGGTGCCGGCGGAGGGCGGAGCGTGGGGCGGGGAGCACTAGCGGAGACAGGCGCGGGGCGCGGTTGGCGGCAGAGGCAGCAGCGCAGCAGAGCAAAGCAGTAGAGGGAGGAGGCCGAGTGGCCGGCAGCGGCCACGCGCGCGTGTGCGAGGCCTGAGCGGGGCGGGCGCGGGCGTGGGGCAGCGGGCGCACGCACGGACGAGGTAGGGCGCGGCCAACGGCACGGGAGCGGAGCTCCGGGTGTGGGGACGGCAGCAGCGACGCTGTCGACAGGCGGGCCAGGGGACGCGCGAGCGCGTGTGTGAGCGGCATAGGGCAGCAGGTGGGCGAACACGAAGGTGTGTGGGCGTGGCTAGTGTGCGCCCGAACGGTGTGGGGCACAGACAGGGGAAGGCGAGCGCGGCAGTGCACGCAGGGGCGCGGTCGTGGCGCGCGGTGGCGGCGGCCTACAGCAGCGGGAGCAAGGGGAATTGCAGGGGATCCGGAGGAGGGGCTCACAGGGGAGGTCGTGGAGGGGTCGACGGGGCTGGGGATGGCCGAGGGGCGCGGATCGACGATGGGGGAGCGCGGCGACCGTAGACGAAGACGACGACGGGAGGCGACGCCGATGCGGCTCCTCGCCCTCGATCCAGTGGTGATGATGAAGAAGACGAAGGCGACGGAGCCCGTGGACATGCCGGCTTGACGCAGGGAGGCTTGTGGCTGCGCGGGCGGCAAAGCAACGGCGACGGCAGGGGCGGCCATGTTGGGGAAGGAGAAGCAGCGTGAGGGAAAGGGGAAAAGGAAACTAGGGCTTCATTCGCGGGATCAAGGGGCGTCCGAGGGGGTTGGGGTCTTATCCACCAAGGGGGTCGGTGGATGGCCGGCGCGTGGCCAGGCGCGGCCATGGCCACGGGATGACTACAACGACCCCGCCGCCTCCCTGTAACAGGAAGGAGATGAGTGGGGAGGTGGGCTGGCCGATTGGGGTGGGAAGGGCTGAGGCCCATGGGGAGCCCGGGTTTTCTTTTTTTTTGTATTGCTTTGTTTTATTATATTTTATTTCTTTACTGTTTTGTTTTGAAGTTTCTTTTATTTTAGTTTTATAAAATACCAAATGAGCACCTAAATTAGTATTACCACTTTTTCCACTACCACAATTATTTTGGCACACTACTAAATTAGTTATATTATTATAACTTTATAAAAGGCATTAAATTAATTATTTTGCCCTCAATTTTGGTTGGTTTTGTCCATTTAAATATTATAAGAAATGTTGGTTTCACCACCATAATCATTTATGATTTATTTTCTACGCTTCGAACATTTTAGATTTGACTTTTGAAAACTTTTACCGTTTGGCTTTATTTTAAAATTGAATTTCGAAAGGGTTTTGAATCAACGCGAGTTTAACAACAGTAATCGAGGTGACGTGGCATCATTAGCAGAGGGTTACTGTAGCTTAATTATCCGGGCATCACAATTCTCCTCCACTACAAGAAATCTCGTCCCGAGATTTAAGAGGCGAGTAAGGGGGGGGGGAGTTCTGATTACGATATTCTAACGGATCTTCTCGAAGAAGTTGATCCCTTTCATTGATGTCTTCATTCCTCGGCTCCAGGTCATCACGACGAAGTCATCATCCTTTCTTTTGAGTTTTCATCGTACTTACGGAAGGACGAGGGGTAACTTCAGAAGAACACACCTTACAAGGTTGACTCAGGGAATGTGGTAGAATGTACCTCTCGAATCGAAACTCAAGAAAATATCAAGAGCAAAGTAAGAAGACACAATAAGAAGTTTCAAGCAGATAGACATTCGTTCGATGCCGGATACAAAGTGTGAAAGGAGTTCAAAGCAACAAAAAATTGTGTTTGACTCCAAAGTAGATCGTCTCTAGGAAGGTGGCTCGTGATTTTCATACGAAGCCAAGTGTGAGGAATAATTTTGGAAATAGGAGGTGTACAGGAGAGTCAGGTTTTGATCATGTGGAACTGTGGGTTATGGGCCCACTATGTGGGTTGAAAATAGGGAGGACGATGTCATATTGCACGATCATGATAGCAAGGCATGTCAGAGAATAACTTGTCAGTTATCTCGGCAACAACATCAGTATCAAGGGCGAGGGACGAAGAGAACCATTTTCCTGCTCGTTGAACGAGGCAGACCAATAGGCAAAGTTCTCGTCCATAGGTGGCTACCGGAATGTCATCAACAATAGTAATAGGGTCTTGCTGACAGAATTGTACAACGAGGTGTTTACATAAGCAGGAGAATATTACTACTTAGATCATATAGATCACAAGAAAGTTTAAACCAAACAATGGAAAGGAAAAGATGGTTATCAGATTGAACAGAACAATGGAAAGGAAAATGTGTGAAAACACATATTCCAGGGGTATATCCTTCCCACAGACAAGTAGGGCATGATATCTATGATAGGATATAAAGTAGAAAACCCTTTAGGTAAGGGGAGAGAAACTTCATGACATTACACATACAATGGTGTTTGGATAATTGATAAAGAAAATTTAGCATTGTGCTTCAAATGTTCTTATTGAAAATCGGAGTACCAGTGACATGCTTCGAGATAGCATTGACAAGGTATTCAAGCAAACGTCAGACTTTGGATATAGGAAGGATCCATCAGGAACAACTTGTATAATAAGTCTTACAATTTCCTCATGGAAGAGTGGATAACCTCGCTAAAAAGGAAACTATATAGATAGGTCCCCGGCCAGGTGTGCTAGGCATGACATCACCTTATCGGGTCAAAAACTAATGTTATCACTCTTGGTAATATGTTCCAACCATCATACCTGACGGAGATTCAGATCTGATTGGTGTGTGGATACCTCGGACTCAGGATGCCTAAGAAGAAAAAGGTGCAACACAACATGACAGGATGACTGTAAGATTCTCGGGAAATGAACTACGGAGGCAAGTTCTGAAACAAGAGTTCATCATTAAAACCCAGGAGAGGATGAAGAGGTGGCTGATGGTCTCAACGACAATTCATCGAGATTTCCAAAAAAACGGATTCCACAATTATGTGAACAAGGAGATAATATTTGTGAGATCAAATGGTATAATGATGTATGCTCGAGGGAAACATACATAATTAAACACTGGTTGAAAGGTGCACCCAAAATATGGGATTAGGTAGCACAATTAATGTTAGAATGGTGATTCATTATCCAATAGTCTAAGAATGAACTATCGACCATTAACTGCAATGCAATAGGGTTGCTAGGAGTACAGAATACAAGCAGCACCGTGCACTTGGTATTCCGGTCAGAATCAACATTGGGACCAAGAAACAATGGTGATGGTGTGAAGTATCATAATACCAAGAATTATTTAAGAGGTGGAGCTATTCTCACAACATCCTTAATATAAAAGATGATAATAATCCAAGGTGGAACATATCATAAGCTAGATAGCAAGGAAATCAAGATACAACACAAAACATGAACACGTTTGTGTTGGAGGAAGGCAAGAATGTGGTCGATGATAACACAATTCATCGAGGGGCAAGGATGGTATTTCTCATCCTGAATTCGACAACAACTTGGAAGAAGTCAAATTGTTGACAATGATCACGACAAATTTGTCGAGAGGTTTCAAGAAGATGTAATCGATCGATAATGACATCAAGTCAAAGGAATGATGAAAGCGACAGGTTTTTGGAACCATGGGTAGGACACAAACTCGAAATCAAGTTTGCTGTTCAAGGAGAGATGATATGACGAGGATGATCGACGCAAGATTAGCTCATCATCGAAAATTGTGCTCCGGGAAGAAAGACCAAGTAGAACAGTTAAAAATTAGCACGATAATGATATAGCCGATTAGGCTAGGAATGAGTTGAAGGATTATTAAACTCATAAACAACGAAAATTACTTATCGATGTCCGAAGCGCGAAATCGGTTCACTTATCGATGTTCTCCATTGATGACAACCCAGAACCTGTGGAGCCACTATGACAGGGAAGGTACTACTTCATCAGAAATTCATAAGATATATCCTCGAGATACCATGGGGTATACAGGAAGGCAAATCAAAATAGAGGTTGGGTAGGCGTATTGATCTGCAGAAGGCAAGTACTCTAACTTGTCTGAAAAGTGGAATCAAGAAGAAAATATGGTCGAAACCACGATTGTAAAGGACCAGTTACCATATATAAGATGAACTTATATCAAAGAGGGTTTAAGCGAAGCATCCATGATAAGATCAACATCGTGTCCATGGGCATGAACGCAAGGTTCAAGGTCGACTCCCACTTCTCCAATACAAAACTTCTCATTTACTACTCTCAGTTAAGAATGTTTAGAGTTTGAAAGTTTAACTAGCGTAATACCAGAAGGTTATGACCCATGAAGACTTTCGGGTTCACACAAATTAAGGAAGGTATATGTTCTACCCATCGGGGCATCTTAGGAGCATATACCTTAAATTTCAAGAATAAATAACACAAGCTCGATAGTAGAGCATGCTTGAGAAAGTAGAGGATACAATTTACCAAAGGCATTATGTATCCGAGGAAAGGCTCACAAGCTTATTGAATATGAAGGATGTTGTCAGATAAAAATCCGACAAAGGGTCTGGTGGTCCACAAGAGATCTAATGTGAGCATCAATACTCAACCAGAGGAAGAAAGAATGCAAGGAGACCAGATGATAGAAACAACTGACTAACCAAAGCTCAATTGCAAAGGAATTATGAATTCCAAGACAAGGGATGAGAAGCAATGCTCTGATTAGGGATGGATAGGTAGAATAGCCTTAGGGGTACAATTGATGTCGATTTGATTGGTCGAGATCCAGCACATGTTTAAAATGACGTCTGAGCCGGAAGGATGAAGTCCAAGATCTGGTTGAGGATTGCGAGCATTCGCACTTATTGAATCAATGGGCTCAAAATGATAGTGGCAAAGGATGCCAATAAGATTACTATACTTATGGGATTAATCCCAATGCAAGCAAGCAAGAATTTCAAGAGAAATAAGTTGCTGAGGATTTTCGGAAGATCAAATAGTATTTCGAAGACTTTGGTGAAACACATGAACAACTGGGGAGAAAAAAAATCCTCGGTGTGTGTGAGGATTAATTTATAGGTGTATTCAGGTGACAAGTAACTACAAGGCAGTAGGCACAAGGATTCTTGGAACAACAACGAGTATTTTGGGGTATCTTGTAATAACAAGAGCAACTGGGGACTAAGGTAAGAATGGCAAGTGCATGTAGTTATCTATAGGGTTTGACGGTGGAAGGGAATTGCAAACACATTAAGCACAAGCTCTCGAGATAACATCGGAGAGTATCTTCTGGTGCAGCAGGCGATCATCTATAATAAGGGGATCTTCAGGTATTAGCTTAATCCTTTAACACGGATAGTAGAAAGATCAGGGTCCCAGAGTATAGATCGAGAAGTAAAAGATCCTAATACCACCCAAATGGCGACGTGGGCCCGTACGGCACACAACCATGTTAGTAAAAGTCTTGCAATGTCTAGACTCGACTTCGGCCAAGGAGTTTGGATGGGGGATTCCTACAGGCAGTCGGCTCTGATACCAACTTGTGATGCCCCCGATTTGACCGTACACTAATCATACACGCACACATGTACGATCAAGATCAGGAACTCATGGGACGATATCACAACACAACTGTACAAATAAAAATAAGTCATACAAGCATCATATTACAATCCAGGGGCCTCGAGGGCTCGAATGCAAGAGCTTGGTCATAGACGAGTCAGCGGAAGCAACAATATCTGAGAACAGACGTAAGTTAAACAAGTTTGCCTTAAGAAGGCTATCACAAACTGGGATACTGATCGAAAGAGGCGCATGCCTCCTGCTTGGGATCCTCCTAAACTACTCCTAGTCATCGTCAGTGTCCTGCACGTAGTAGTAGGCACCTCCCAAGTAGTAGCAGTCATTATCGACAGTGGCTTCTGGCTCCTGGACTCCATCGCCTGGTCGCAACAATCAGGTATAGAAAGGGGGAAAAGAGGGAGCAAAGCAACCGTGAGTACTCATCCAAAGTACTCGCAAGCAAGGAGCTACACTACATATGTATGCATTGGTATCAAATGGAAAAGGTGTAGCAGATGTGGACTGAATGTAGAATGCCGGAATAAGAGGGGGATAGCTAGTCCTGTCGAAGACTACGCTTCTGGCAACCTCCATCTTGCAGCATGTAGAAGAGAGTAGATGGTAAGTTCACCAAGTATCATCGCATAGCATATTCCCACCTGACGATCCTCCCCTCGTCGCCCTGTGAGAGAGCAATCATCGGGTTGTATCTGGCACTTGGAAGGGTGTATTTTATTAAGTATCTGGTTCTAGTTGTCATAAGGTCAAGGTACAACTCCGGGTCGTCCTTTTACCGAGGGACACAGCTATTCGAATAGATAAACTTCCCTGCAAGGGTGCACCACATTTCCCAACATGCTCGATCCCCTTTGGCCGGACACACTTTCCAGGGTCATGCCCGGTCTCGGAAGATCAACACGTCGCAGCCCCACCTAGGCACAACAGAGAGGTCAGCACGCCAGTCTAAATCCAATGGCGCAGGGGTCTGGGCCCATCGCCCATTTTGAAGGAAATATGCCCTAGAGGCAATAATAAAGTTATTATTTATTTCCTTATATCATGATAAATGTTTATTATTCATGCTAGAATTGTATTAACCGGAAACATAATACATGTGTGAATACATAGACAAACAGAGTGTCACTAGTATGCCTCTGCTTGACTAGCTCGTTAATCAAAGATGGTTATGTTTCCTAACCATAAACAAAGAGTTGTTATTTGATTAACGGGATCACATCATTAGGTGAATGATCTGATTGACATGACCCAATCCATTAGCTTAGCACCCGATCGTTTAGTATGTTGCTAGTGCTTTCTTCATGACTTATACATGTTCCTATGACTATGAGATTATGCAACTCCCGTTTGCCGGAGGAACACTTTGTGTGCTACCAAACGTCACAACGTAAATGGGTGATTATAAAGGTGCTCTACATGTGTCTCCAAAGGTACATGTTGGGTTGGCGTATTTCGAGATTAGGATTTGTCACTCCGATTGTCGGAGAGGTATCTCTGGGCCCTCTCGGTAATACACATCACATAAGCCTTGCAAGCATTGCAACTAATGAGTTAGTTGTGAGATGATGTATTACGGAACGAGTAAAGAGACTTGCCGGTAACGAGATTGAACTAGGTATGGGATACCGACGATCGAATCTCGGGCAAGTAACATACCGATGACAAAGGGAACAACGTATGTTGTTATGCTGTCTGACTGATAAAGATCTTCGTAGAATATGTAGGAGCCAATATGAGCATCCAAGTTCCGCTATTGGTTATTGACTGGAGACGTGTCTCGGTCATGTCTACATTGTTCTCGAACCCGTAGGGTCCGCACGCTTAAGGTTTCGATGACAGTTATATTATGAGTTTATGAGTTTTGATGTACCGAAGTTAGTTCGGAGTCCCGGATGTGATCACGGACATGACGAGGAGTCTCAAAATGGTCGAGACATAAAGATTGATATATTGGACGGCTATAAGTGTTCCGGGTGATTTCGGAGAAAACCGGAGAGCCGGAGGGTTACCGGAACCCCCCCGGGAGAAGTAATGGGCCATATGGGCCTTAGTGGAGAGAGAGAGGGGCAGCCAAAGGTGGGTCGCGCGCCTCCTTCCCCCTGGTCCGAATTGGACTAGGAGAGGGGGGGCGGCGCCCCCCTTTCCCTCTCCCTCGCCACTTGTTTCCCCCTCCTAGTAGGAGTCCTACTCCTACTAGGAGGAGGACTCCTCCTTGGCGCGCCATAGAGGGCCGGCCGGCCTCCTCCCCTTGATCCTTTATATACGGGGGGCAGAGGGCACCCCTTGACACACAAGTTGATCCACGTGATCATATTCTTAGCCGTGTGTGGTGCCCCCTTCCACCATAGTCCTCGATAATATTGTAGCGGTGCTTAGGCGAAGCCCTGCGACGGTAGTGCATCAAGATCGTCACCACGCCGTCGTGCTGACGGAACTCTTCCCTAACACTTTGCTGGATCGGAGTCCGGGGATCGTCATCGAGTTGAACGTGTGCTAGAACTTGGAGGTGCTGTAGTTTCGGTGCTTGATCGGTCGGGTCATGGACACATACGACTACATCAACCAAACGCTTCCGTTGTCAATCTACAAGGGTACGTAGATCACACTCTCCCCTCTTGTTGCTATGCATCACCATGATCTTGCGTGTGCGCAGGAATTTTTTTGAAATTACTACGTTCCCCAACAGTGGCATCTGAGCCTAGGTTTTATATGTTGATGTTATATGCACGAGTAGAACACAAGTGAGTTGTGGGCGATATAAGTCATACTGCTTACCAGCATGTCATACTTTGGTTCGGCGGTATTGTTGGACGAAGCGGCCCGGACCGACATTACGCGTACGCTTACGCGAGACCGGTTCTCCTGACGTGCTTTGCACATAGGTGGCTTGCGGGTGACAGTTTCTCCAACTTTAGTTGAACCGAGTGTGGCTACGCCCGGTCCTTGCGAAGGTTAAAACAGCACCAACTTGACAAACTATCGTTGTGGTTTTGATGCGTAGGTAAGATTGGTTCTTGCTTAAGCCCGTAGCAGCCACGTAAAACTTGCAACAACAAAGTAGAGGACGTCTAACTTGTTTTTGCAGGGCATGTTGTGATGTGATATGGTCAAGACATGATGCTAAATTTTATTGTATGAGATGATCATGTTTTGTAACCGAGTTATCGGCAACTGGCAGGAGCCATATGGTTGTCGCTTTATTGTATGCAATGCAATCACGATGTAATGCTTTACTTTATCACTAAGCGGTAGTGATAGTCGTGGAAGCATAAGATTGGCGAGACGACAACGATGCTACGATGGAGATCAAGGTGTCGCCCCGGTGACGATGGTGATCACGACGGTGCTTTGAAGATGGAGATCACAAGCACAAGATGATGATGGCCATATCATATCACTTATATTGATTGCATGTGATGTTTATCTTTTATGCATCTTATCTTGCTTTGATTGACGGTAGCATTATAAGATGATCTCTCACTAATTATCAAGAAGTGTTCTCCCTGAGTATGCACCGTTGCGAAAGTTCTTTTTGCTGAGACACCATGTGATGATCGGGTGTGATAGGCTCTATGTTCAAATACAACGGGTGCAAAACAGTTGCACACGCGGAATACTCAGGTTATACTTGACGAGCCAAGCATATACAGATATGGCCTCGGAACACGGAGACCGAAAGGTCGAGCGTGAATCATATAGTAGATATGATCAACATAGTGATGTTCACCAATGAAACTACTCCATCTCACGTGATGATCGGACATGGTTTAGTTGATTTGGATCACGTAATCACTTAGAGGATTAGAGGGATGTCTATCTAAGTGGGAGTTCTTTAAGTAAATTAATTGAACCTAAATTTATCATGAAACTTAGTACCTGATAGTATCTTGCTTGTTTATGCTTGATTGTAGATAGATGGTTCGTGTTGTTGTTCCGTTGAATTTTAATGCGTTCCTTGAGAAAGCAAAGTTGAAAGATGATGGTAGCAATTACATGGACTAGGTCCGTAACTTGAGGATTATCCTCATTGCTGCACAGAAGAATTACGTCCTGGAAGCACCGCTGGGTGCCAGGCCTGCTGCTGGAGCAACACCAGATGTTATGGACGTCTGGCAGAGCAAAGCTGATGACTACTCAATAGTTCAGTGTGCCATGCTTTACGGCTTAGAATCGGGACTTCAACGACGTTTTGAACGTCATGGAGCATATGAGATGTTCCAGGAGTTGAAGTTAATATTTCAAGCAAATGCCCGGATTGAGAGATATGAAGTCTCCAATAAGTTCTATAGCTGCAAGATGGAGGAGAACAGTTCTGTCAGTGAGCATATACTCAAAATGTCTGGGTATAATAATCACTTGATTCAATTGGGAGTTAATCTTCCAGATGATTGCGTCATTGACAGAATTCTCCAATCACTGCCACCAAGCTACAAGAGCTTCGTGATGAACTATAATATGCAAGGGATGAACAAGACTATTCCTGAGCTCTTCGCAATGCTGAAAGCTGCGGAGGTAGAAATCAAGAAGGAGCATCAAGTGTTGATGGTTAACAAAACCACTAGTTTCAAGAAAAAGGGCAAAGGGAAGAAGAAGGGGAACTTCAAGAAGAACAGCAAGCAAGTTGCTGCTCAGGAGAAGAAACCCAAGTAAGGACCTAAGCCTGGAACTGAGTGCTTCTACTGCAAGCAGACTGGTCACTGGAAGCGGAACTGCCCCAAGTATTTGGCGGATAAGAAGGATGGCAAGGTGAACAAAGGTATATGTGATATACATGTTATTGATGTGTACCTTACTAATGCTCGCAGTAGCACCTGGGTATTTGATACTGGTTCTGTTGCTAATATTTGCAACTCGAAACAAGGACTACGGATTAAGCGAAGATTGGCTAAGGACGAGGTGACGATGCGCATGGGAAACGGTTCCAAAGTCGATGTGATCGCAGTCGGCACGCTACCTCTACATCTACCTCCGGGATTAATATTAGACCTAAATAATTGTTATTTGGTGCCAGCGTTAAGCATGAACATTATATCTGGATCTTGTTTGATGCGAGACGGTTATTCATTTAAACCTAAGAATAATGGTTGTTCTATTTATATGAGTAATATCTTTTATGGTCATGCACCCTTAAAGAGTGGTCTATTTTTTTTGAATCTCGATAGTAGTGACAGACATATTCATAGTGTTGAAGCCAAAAGATGCAGAGTTGATAATGATAGTGCAACTTATTTGTGGCACTGCCGTTTAGGTCATATCGGTGTAAAGCGCATGAAGAAACTCCATACTGATGGACTTTTGGAACCACTTGATTATGAATCACTTGGTACTGCGAACCGTGCCTTATGGGCAAGATGACCAAAACACCGTTCTCCGGTACTATGGAGAGAGCAACAAATTTGTTGGAAATCATACATACAGATGTATGTGGTCCGATGAATATTGAGGCTCGTGGCGGATATTGTTATTTTCTCACCTTCACAGATGACTTAAGCAGATATGGGTATATCTACTTAATGAAACATAAGTCTGAAACGTTTGAAAAGTTCAAAGAATTTCAGAGTGAAGTTGAAAATCATCGTAACAAGAAAATAAAGTTTCTACGATCTGATCGTGGAGGAGAATATTTGAGTTACGAGTTTGGTGTACATTTGAAAAATTGTGGAATAGTTTCGCAACTCACGCCACCCGGAACACCACAGCGTAATGGTGTGTCCGAACGTCGTAATCGTACTTTACTAGATATGGTGCGATCTATGATGTCTCTTACCGATTTACCGCTATCGTTTTGGGGATACGCTCTAGAGACGGCCGCATTCACGTTAAATAGGGCACCATCAAAATCCGTTGAGACGACGCCTTATGAACTGTGGTTTGGCAAGAAACCAAAGTTGTCGTTTCTTAAAGTTTGGGGCTGCGATGCTTATGTGAAAAAGCTTCAACCTGATAAGCTCGAACCCAAATCAGAGAAATGTGTCTTCATAGGATACCCAAAGGAGACTGTTGGGTACACCTTCTATCACAGATCCGAAGGCAAGACATTCGTTGCTAAGAATGGATCCTTTTTAGAGAAGGAGTTTCTCTCGAAAGAAGTGAGTGGGAGGAAAGTAGAACTTGACGAGGTAACTGTACCTGCTCCCTTATTGGAAAGTAGTACATCACAAAAAACTATTTCTGCGACACCTATACCAATTAGTGAGGAAGCTAATGATGATGATCATGAAACTTCAGGACAAGATACTACTGAACCTCGTAGATCAACCAGAGTGAGATCCGCACCAAAGTGGTACGGTAATCCTGTTCTGGAAATCATGCTGCTAGATCATGATGAACCTACGAACTATGAAGAAGCGATGGTGAGCCCAGATTCCGCAAAGTGGCTTGAAGCCATGAAATCTGAGATGGGATCCATGTATGAGAACAAAGTATGGACTTTGGTTGACTTGCCCGAGGATCAGCAAGCAATTGAGAATAAATGGATCTTCAAGAAGAAGACTGACGCTGACGGAAATATTACTGTCTACAAAGCTCGACTTGTTGCAAAAGGTTTTCGGCAAGTTCAAGGGATTGACTACGATGAGACCTTCTCACCCGTAGAGATGCTTAAGTCTGTCCAAATCATGTTAGCAATTGCCGCATTTTATGATTATGAAATTTGGTAGATGGATGTAAAAACTGCATTCCTGAATGGATTTCTGGAAGAAGAGTTGTATATGATGCAACCAGAAGGTTTTGTCGATCCAAAGGGAGCTAACAAAGTGTGCAAGCTCCAGCGATCCATTTATGGACTGGTGCAAGCCTCTCGGAGTTGGAATAAATGCTTTGATTGTGTGATCAAAGCATTTGGTTTTATACAGACTTTTGGAGAAGCCTGTATTTACAAGAAAGTGAGTGGGAGCTCTGTAGCATTTCTGATATTATATGTGGATGACATATTACTAATTGGAAATGATATAGAATTTCTGAATAGCATAAAGGGATACTTGAATAAGAGTTTTTCAATGAAAGACCTCGGTGAAGCTGCTTACATATTAGGCATTAAGATCTATAGAGATAGATCAAGACGCTTAATTGGACTTTCACAAAGCACATACCTTGACAAAGTTTTGAAGAAGTTCAAAATGGATCAAGCAAAGAAAGGGTTCTTGCCTGTGTTACAAGGTGTGAAGTTGAGTAAGACTCAATGCCCGACCACTGCAGAAGATAGAGAGAAAATGAAAGATGTTCCCTATGCTTCAACCATAGGCTCTATCATGTATGTAATGCTGTGTACCAGACCTGATGTGTGCCTTGCTATAAGTCTAGCAGGGAGGTACCAAAGTGATCCAGGAGTGGATCACTGGACAGCGGTCAAGAACATCCTGAAATACCTGAAAAGGACTAAGGATATGTTTCTCATATATGGAGGTGACAAAGAGCTCATCGTAAAAGGTTACGTTGATGCAAGCTTTGACACTGATCCGGACGATTCTAAATCGCAAACCGGATACGTGTTTACATTAAACGGTGGAGCTGTCAGTTGGTGTAGTTCTAAACAAAGCATTGTAGCGGGATCTACATGTGAAGCGGAGTACATAGCTGCTTTGGAAGCAGCAAATGAAGGAGTCTGGATGAAGGAGTTCATATCCGATCTAGGTGTCATACCTATTGCATCGCGTCCAACGAAAATCTTTTGTGACAATACTGGTGCAATTGCCTTGGCAAAGGAATCCAGATTTCACAAGAGAACAAAGCACATCAAAAGACGCTTCAATTCCATCTGGGATCTAATCCAGGTGGGATACATAGAGATTTGCAAGATACATACGGATCTGAATGTTGCAGACCCATTGACTAAGCCTCTTCCACGAGCAAAACATGATCAGCACCAAGGCTCCATGGGTGTTAGAATCATTACTGTGTAATCTAGATTATTGACTCTAGTGCAAGTGGGAGACTGAAGGAAATATGCCCTAGAGGCAATAATAAAGTTATTATTTATTTCCTTATATCATGATAAATGTTTATTATTCATGCTAGAATTGTATTAACCGGAAACATAATACATGTGTGAATACATAGACAAACAGAGTGTCACTAGTATGCCTCTTCTTGACTAGCTCGTTAATCAAAGATGGTTATGTTTCCTAACCATAAACAAAGAGTTGTTATTTGATTAACGGGATCACATCATTAGGTGAATGATCTGATTGACATGACCCAATCCATTAGCTTAGCACCCGATCGTTTAGTATGTTGCTAGTGCTTTCTTCATGACTTATACATGTTCCTATGACTATGAGATTATGCAACTCCCGTTTGCTGGAGGAACACTTTGTGTGCTACCAAACGTCACAACGTAAATGGGTGATTATAAAGGTGCTCTACAGGTGTCTCCAAAGGTACATGTTGGGTTGGCGTATTTCGAGATTAGGATTTGTCACTCCGATTGTCGGAGAGGTATCTCTGGGCCCTCTCGGTAATACACATCACATAAGCCTTGCAAGCATTGCAACTAATGAGTTAGTTGTGAGATGATGTATTAAGGAATGAGTAAAGAGACTTGCTGGTAACGAGATTGAACTAGGTATGGGATACCGACAATCGAATCTCGGGCAAGTAACATACCGATGACAAAGGGAACAACGTATGTTGTTATGCGGTCTGACCGATAAAGATCTTCGTAGAATATGTAGGAGCCAATATGAGCATCCAGGTTCCGCTATTGGTTATTGACTGGAGACGTGTCTCGATCATGTCTACATTGTTCTCGAACCCGTAGGGTCCGCACGCTTAAGGTTTCGATGACAGTTATATTATGAGTTTATGAGTTTTGATGTACCGAAGTTAGTTCGGAGTCCCGGATGTGATCACGGACATGACGAGGAGTCTAGAAATGGTTGAGACATAAAGATTGATATATTGGACGGCTATATTCGGACACCGGAAGTGTTCCGGGTGATTTCGGAGAAAACCGGAGAGCCAGAGGGTTACCGGAACCCCCCCGGGAGAAGTAATGGGCCATATGGGCCTTAGTGGAGAGAGAGAGGGGCAGCCAAAGGTGGGCCGCGCGCCTCCTCCCCCCTGGTCCGAATTGGACTAGGAGAGGGGGGCGGCGCCCCCCTTTCCCTCTCCCTCCCCACTTCTTTCCCCCTCCTAGTAGGAGTCCTACTCCTACTAGGAGGAGGACTCCTCCTTGGCGCGCCATAGAGGGTCGGCTGGCCTCCTCCCCTTGATCCTTTATATACGGGGGGCAGAGGGCACCCCTTGACACACAAGTTGATCCACGTGATCATATTCTTAGCCGTGTGCGGTGCCCCTTCCACCATAGCCCTCGATAATATTGTAGCGGTGCTTAGGCGAAGCCCTGCGACGGTAGTGCATCAAGATCGTCACCATGCCGTCGTGCTGACGGAACTCGTCCCCGACACTTTGCTGGATCGGAGTCCGGGGATCGTCCTCGAGCTGAACGTGTGCTAGAACTCGGAGGTGCCATAGTTTCGGTGCTTGATCGGTCGGGTTGTGGACACGTACGACTACATCAACCAAACGCTTCCGTTGTCGATCTACAAGGGTACGTAGATCACACTCTCCCCTCTCATTGCTATGCATCACCATGATCTTGCATGTGCATAGGAAATTTTTTGAAATTACTACATTCCCCAACACATTTCACACCTACACATTGCGTACGCGGCCGGTGAGCAGACCTAGCAACCTCCATTACAAAGGAAGTTGCGTTACGCGGTCCAACCCGGCGCACGCCGCTCAGTCGCTGACGTCATGAAGGCTTCAGCTAATACCACGACATCGAGTGCCCATAACTGTTTCGCGTAGTTGGTTAGTGCTATAGGCCAGTGGCCAGACTCAGGTCAAATACCAAGATCTCGTTAAGCATGTTATTTTGAAGTAACCGTGAACGCCGACTAGGGCCATGCCCACCTCTCTCCTAGGTGGTCCCAACCTGCCCTGTCGCTCTGCCACAAAGTAACAGTCGGGGGCCGTTGGGAACCCAGGCCCACCACTACCTGGATGGAGCCACCTGCCCCTTCAGCCCCCACATTGGAATCACTTGCGGGTACTCTACGAGCTGACCGACTTTAGTCATCACAAGTATCATATAATATGTATATAAGTATACACCCGTGATCACCTCCTGAGTGATCACGGCCTGATAGTATAGCATGGCAGACAGACAAGAATGTAGGGCCACTGATGATAAACTAGCATCCTATATTAAGCATTTAGGATTGCAGGAAAGGTATCAATAACTGTAGCAACAATGACAGGCTATGCATCAGGATATGATTTACGGAAAGCAGTAACATGCTACACTACTCTAATGCAAGCAGTAGAGAGAAGAGTAGGCAATATCTTGTGATCAGGGGGGCTTGCCTGGTTGCTATGGCAAGTAGGGGTCGTCAACAACGTAGTCGATCGGGGCACCAACAACAGCGTCAGTCTCGTAGTCTACCGGAGAGAAGAGGGAGAAGAAACAATGAATACAATGCAAACAAATGCATATCGATGCATGACATGACAAGTAATGGTGCTAGGTGTGCCCTAACGCAGTAGGAGGTGATACTGGCGAAGGGGGAAAACAACCGGGAAAGTATCCCTGGTGTTTTGGTTTTCGAACACATGAACCGAAGAGGCAAAGTTGCGTGTGTGCTATGCTAGGGATGTGTGGCGGATGAACCGACTGTGTATTCGGATTCGTCTCGTCGTTCTGAGCAACTTTCATGTAGAAAGTTTTTTCATCCGAGTTACGGTTTATTATATATTAATTTAAAAAGTTTTAAACATTTTCTGGATTTATTTCAATTAAATTAAATCAAAAGATATATAACAAAAAGGCTGGGTGCACCCGGTGCAGTGCACACAGCAGTGCACAGAGGCTGACCATTGACTGGTCAACGGGGCCCGGGGGTCCCACACGTCAGTGTCTTAAAATGTTCTAATTTGATTTTCCTTAATCTAATCAAGGGGGGACCCACATGTCAGAGTCTGCTGGGTTTAGCTAATTAGTTGTTTTGGTTAATTAACTAATTAATTATTCAATTAACTATTTATTTATTTATTTATTTTATTTCATTTCATTTTTCTTTTACTTTTACTTTTCTCTTTTTTAAGGGCCGGGCCCACTGGCTAGAGGCAGAGCCGGCCTCCAGTGGCTGGAGGCACGCACGGCCTTGCGGAGGAGGACCGACGACCACAGCCAGAAGCAGGCGCGGCCGGGCTCGACCGACAGCGAGCGGCGCCGGTGGAGGGCGGAGCGTGGGGGCGGCGAGCATGGTCGGGGAGCACTAGCAGAGACAGGAGCGGGGCGCGGTTGGCGGCAGAGGCAGCAGCGCAGCAGAGCAAAGCAGCAGCGGGAGGAGGCCGAGCGGCCGGCAGCGGCCACGCGCTCGCGAGCGAGGCCTAAGCGGGGAGGGCGTGGGTGTGGGGTAGCGGGCGCATGCCTGGATGAGGTAGGGTGCGGCCAGTGGCACGGGAGCAGAGCTCCGGGTGTGGAGACGGCAGCAGCGACGCTGCCGACTGGCGGGCCAGGGGACGCGCGAGCGCGTGTGTGAGCTGCATAGGCAGCAGGTGGGCGAACGCAAAGGTGTGTGGGCGTGGCTAGTGCGCGCCCGGACGGCGTGGGGCACGGACAGGGGAAGGCGAGCGCGGCAGTGCACGCAGGGGCGCGGTCGTGGCGTGCAGTGGTGGCGGCCTACAGCGGTGGGAGCAAGGGGAATGGCAGGGGATCCGGAGGAGGGGCTCACAGGGGAGGTCGTGGAGGGGTCGACGGGGCCGGGGATGGTCGAGGGGCGCGGATCGATGATGGGGGTGCACGACGACCGTAGACGAAGACGACGACAGGAGGCGACGCCGATGCGGCTACTCGCCCTCGATCCAGTGGTGATGATGAAGAAGACGAAGGCGACGGAGCCCGTGGACATGCCGGCTTGACGCATGGAGGCTTGTGGCTACGCGGGCGGCAAAGCAACGACGATGGCAGGGGCGGCCATGTTGGGGAAGGAGAAGCAGCGTGAGGGAAAGGGGAAAAGGAAACTAGGGCTTCATCCACGGGGTCGAGGGGCATCCGAGGGGGGGAGGTCTTATCCACCAAGGGGGCCGGTGGATGACTGGCACGTGGCCAGGCGCGGCCATGCCTAAGGGATGACTGCCACGACCCCCCCACCCCCGCCTCCCTGTAACAGGAAGGAGATGAGTGGGGAGGTGGGACGGCCGGTTGGGGTGGGAAGGGCCGAGGCCCATGGGGAGCAGGGGTTTTCCTTTTTTTTGTATTGCTTTGTTTTATTTTCTTTTATTTCTTTACTGTTTTCTTTTGAAGTTTCTTTTATTTTAGTTTTATAAAATACCAAATGAGCACCTAAATTAGTATTACCACTTTGTCCACTGCCACAATTATTTTGGCACACTACTAAATTAGTTATATTATTATAACTTTATAAAAGGCATTAAATTAATTATTTTGCCCTCAATTTTGGTTGGTTTTGTGCATTTAAATATTATAAGAAATGTTGGTTTCACCACCATAATCATCTATGATTTATTTGCTACGCTTCGAACATTTTAGATTTGACTTTTGAAAACTTTTACTATTTGGCTTTATTTTAAATTTGAATTTTGAAAGGGTTTTGAATCAACGTGAGTTTAACAACAGTAATCGAGGTGATGTGGCATCATTAGCAGAGGGTTATTGTAGCTTAATTATCCGGGCGTCACACCTAGACTGAAGGCCATTGCACATGCTAAAGTAGCAGCTCAGAGGCATGCACAATAACAAGCTCAAGGGCTAGAATAGGAACAAGCTCATGGGCATGCACAAGAACAAGCTCAACGGGATGAAACATAGCCAATAACAAGACCAAGGAGGAAAAGAAGGAGGACAGTGCATGAGCAAGTGGGCATGTCAATTATTAATATTAATAGAGGGCCCACAACATTAGATGAAAATGGAGATGCACACACACTAGAGATACTTCAGGTACATGACACATCTCTGTCGTATCTTTAATTTTTGATTGTTTCATGCCAATGTTTTACAACTTTCATATACTTTTGGCAACATTTTATATCACATTTTGGGACTAACAGATTGATCCAGTGCCCAGTGCCAGTTCCAGTTTGTTGCATGTTTTTTGTCTCGCAGAATATCCATACCAAACGATGTCCAAACGCGATAAAAACTTACAGAGATTTTTTTTGGAGTATATGCGATTTTTGGGAATTAGAATTAATGTGAGACGATGCCCAAGGGGCCCGCAAGCCCTGGAGGCGACGCCTCCCCAGGTCACGACCAGGAGGCTTGTGTCCTCCCCGTAAGGCGGTTGGTGCCCTTCTTCACCCGCAACAAAGCTAATATCTGGATAACAATCGTGTTAAAATTTCAGCCCAATTGGAGTTACGGATCTCTGGGAATTTAAGAAATGGTGAAAGGCCATAATCTGGGAACGCAAAAATAGAAGGAAACAGAGAGAGAGGAGAGAGAGAGATCCAATCTCAGTGGGGCTTCCGCCCCTCCGCCGCCATGAAGTAGAACAAGGAACAGAGGGGAAACCCTCCTCTCCCATCTAGGGGGGAGATCAAGGAAGAAGAAGAATAAGAAGAAGGGGGGGGGCTCACTCCCCCCATCTCCCGGTGGCGCCGGAACGCCGCCGGGGCAATCATCGTGTGACGGCGATCTACACCAATACCTCCGTCATCTTCCCCAACATCTTCATCACCTCCCCCCATCTGTATTCAACATTGCACTCTCCCGCAACCCGTTGTACCCTCTACTTGAACATGGTGCTTTATACTTCATATTATTATCCAATGATGTGTCACCATCCTATGATGCTTGAGTAGATCTTTGTTGTCCTATCGGTAATTGGTGAATTGCTATGATTGGTTTAATTTGCTTATGGTTATGTTCCTGTCCTTTGGTGCCCATCATATGAGTGCATGTGTGGATCACACCATAGGGTTAGTTGTATGTTGATAGGACTATGTATTGGAGGGCAAGGGTGACAGCAGCTTCAACCTAGCATAGAAATTGATGCATACGGGATTGAAAGGGGACCAATATATCTTAGTGCTATGGTTGGGTTTTACCTTAATGAACATTAGTAGTTGCGGATGCTTGCTAATAGTTCCAATCATAAGTGCATAGAATTCCAAGTAAGGGATGGCATGCTAGCAATGGCCTCTCCCACATAAAACTTGCTATCGGTCTAGTAACGTAGTCAATTGCTTAGGGACAATTCCGTAACTCCTACCATCACTTTTCCACACTCGCTATACTAACTTAATTGTTTATTTATCTAAACAGCCCCTAGTTTTTATTTACGTGATCTTTATTATCTTGCAAACCTATCCTACACCACTACAAAGTAATTCTACTTTCATACTTGTTCTAGGTAAAGCAAACATTAAGCGTGCGTAGAGTTGTATCGGTGGTCGATAGAACTTGAAGCAATATTTTTTCTACCTTTAGCTCCTCATTGGGTTCAACACTCTTACTTATCGAAAGAGGCTACAACTGATCCCCTATACTTGTGGGCTATGATCCCTTGAATTCGTTTGAAATATCCCTTTTTAATGAACTTGATGCTTGCTACGCTTGTGGCCATGATGCCAATATGAATTATGCTTATGGAGATGAACTTTCTATAGTTCCTTATGTTAAGAGTGAAATTTTTGCTATTGCACCCACGCATGATAGTCCTATTATCTTTTTGAATTCTCCCAACTACACTATTCGGAGAAGTTTGCTCTTATTAAGGACTATATTAATGGGTTGCGTTCTACTATTGCACATGATGATTTTGATAAATATAATTTATTTGATTCCATAAGAGTCACCCTTTTTCAGACAAACGGTGATGCACAAAATGAGCATGCTCATCTAAAGATTTTCCCTCAACTAAACTAGTTGGAGTTTCAGCACGAACAAATATAGATCGAAGATGATCCAAGTAGAAAACTTTAAGTGGATCCATATCAATAGATTTTTAGCAAGGAAAGATGCAAGCAAATAGAAGGAAGATGGAAACACAAGCAAAGATAACAAACAAGCGAAAAGACATACAGAAAGAAGGCAAATAAAAAGGCAAATATTTTCGAAAATCATTTTAGAAGTGGGGGAGAGGAAAACGAGAGGCAAACGGAGAATAATGTAATGCAAGAGATGAGAGTTTTATGATGGGTACTTGGTAGGTTTGATGTAGATCTTAACTTGGCGTAGATCTCCACGGCAACGGCGCCAGAAATTCTTCCTGCTACTTCTTGAGCTTGCGTTGGTTTTCCCTTGAAGAGGAAAGGGTGATGCAGTAAAGTAGAGATAAGTATTTCCCTTAGTTAAGAACCAAGATATCAATCCAGTAGGAGAAGAACACGCAAATCACCAATACCTGCACAAACAATCAAACACTTGCACCCAACGTGATATAGGGGTTGTCAATCCCTTCACAGTCACTTGCAAAAGTGAGATATGATAGATATAGATAAACAAAAGATAAAATATTTTTGGGTTTTTTTTGTTTATAGATCTGAAAATAAAAGATTGCAAAATACTAGATCAGAAACAAATATGATGTAAAATAGACCCGGGAGCTATAGGTTTCACTAGAGGATTCTCTCTTGAAGGCAAATAATACGATGGGTGAACAAATTATTGTCGAGCAATTGATAGAAAAGCGCAAAGTTATGACGATATCCAAGGCAATGATTATGAAATATAGTCATAACGTCCATGTCAAGTAGACCGACTCCTGCCTGCATCTACTACTATTACTCCACACATCGACCGCTATCCAACATGCATCTTGAGTATTAAGTTCATAAAGAACGGAGTAACGCCTTAAGTAAGATGACATGATGTAGAGGAATAAACTCATGCAATCTGATGGAAACCCCATCTTTTTATCCTCGATGGCAGCAATACAATACGTGCCTCGGTACCCCTACCGTGTCACTAGGTGAGGACACTGCAAGATTGAACCCAAAGCTAAGCACCTCTCCTATTGCAAGAAGAACCAATCTAGTTGGCCAAACCAAACCGATAATTCAAAGATAGTTACAAAGATATCAAATCATTCATATAAGAATTCAGAGAAGATACAAATAATATTCATAGATAAGCTGATCATAAATCCACAATTCATCGGATCTCGACAAACACACCGCAAAAGAAGATTACATTGGATAGATCTCCAAGAACATCGAGGAGAACATGGTATTGAGAATCAAAGAGGGAGAAAAAGCCATCTAGCTACTAGCTATGGAACCGTAGGTATGAGGTAAACTACTCACACTTCATCGGAAGGGCAATAGAGTTGATGTAAATGCCCTCCGTGATTGAATCCCCCTCCGACAGGATGCCGAAAAAGGCCCCAAGATGGGATCTCATGGGAACAAAAGGTTGCGGCGATGGAAAAGTGTTTTCATGGATGCTTCTGGTGGTTTGGGAATATATGTGAATATATAGGAGGAAGATCTAGGTTAGGTGGTCATGATGAGCCCACAAGGTAGCCCCCTAGGGCACGCCCTCCACCCTTGTCGCCGCCTCATGGCTCTTCCGACTTGAACTCCAAGTCTCCTGAGTGTCTTATAGTCCAAGAAAAATCATCATGAAGTTTTATTCCGTTTGGACTCCATTTAGTATTCCTTTTCTACGAAGCTCAAGAACAAGGAAAAAATAGAAACTTGCACTAGGCCCTTGGTTAATAGGTTAGTCCTAAAAAATAATATAAAATAGCATATTAATGCATATAAAACATCCAAAACAGATAATATAATAGCATGGAACAATAAAAAATTATAGATATGTTGGAGACGTATCAAAACCGAGAAGGACTCTTCCTTGCGTTCCAAACTGACTTTGAGCAGGCTCTTTCTCCAAGAAATGATCCCAGGGCTCAACATATAATTAGAGGAGTAGTGCTAGCCCCCGGGGGACACAATGATTCACCAAGCCATGTGCCAGCGCCCCCATCTCCCTCTAGTTTGTTCTCCATCCTAAATCCGTTGTGCTTGGCAAAGTCCTGCGGAAATAGTTTCACCACCACCATCACCATGTCGTCGTGCTGCCAGAACTCATCTACTACTTTACCTCTCTTGCTGGATCAAGAAGGCGAGGACGTCATCGAGTTGAATGTGTGCTGAATGCGGATGTGTCGTACGTTTGGTACTTGATCGGAACGGGTCGTGAAGGTGTACGACTACATCAACCATTTTGATAAACGCTTCTGCTTAGCGATCTACAAGGATATGTAGATGCTCTCCCCCTCTCGTAGCTATACATCTCCATGGATAGATCTTGCGCGTGCATAGAATTTTTTTGTTTTCCATGCAACGTTCCCCAACAGTGGCATCATGAGCCAGGTCTATGCGTACATGATATGCACGAGTAGAACACAAAGGAGTTGTGGGCGGTGAGGTTCATATTGCTTCCCACCAATGTCTTATTTTGATTCGGTAGCATTGTGGGATGAAGTGGCCCGGACCAACCTTACATGTCCACGCACGTGAGACCGGTTCCATCGACTGACATGTGACTTGTTTTACATAAAGGTGGCTAGCGGGTGTCTTTTTCTCCTACTTTAGTTGAATCTGATTTGACTAGGACGGTCCTTGCAGAAGGTTAAATAATAGCTTGATAATCACCGTTGTGGTTTTGCGTAGGTAAGAATGGTTCTTGCTAGTTGCCCGTAGCATCCATGTAAAACTTGCAACAACAAAGTAGAGGACGTCTAACTTGTTTTTGCAGGGTATGTTGTGATGTGATATGGTCAAGACGTGATTTCATATATGTTGATGTATGAGATGATCATGTTTTGTAATAAGTTCATGACTTGCATGTCGATGAGTACGACAACCGACAGGAGCCTTAGGGTTGTCTTTAATTATTATATGACCTGCATGTCAATCACTAAGCACCAAGTAATTGCTTTACTTTATCGCTATGCGTTAGCAATAGTTGTAGAAGCAATAGTTGGCGAGATGGCCCTGACACAATGATGGAGATCAAGGTGTCGCGTTGGTGACGATGGAGATCATGCTGAAGCTTTGGAGATGGAGATCAAAAGCACAAGATGATTATGGCCATATCATGTCACATATTTTGATTGCATGTGATGTTTATCCTTTACGCATCTTATTTTGCTTAGAACGACGGTAGCATTATAACATGACCCCTTCACTTAATTTGAAGATAAAAGTGTTCTCCCCGAGTATGCACCGTTGCTAAAGTTCGTCGTTTTGGAGCACCTCGTGATAATCGGGTGTGATAGACTCTATGTTCACCTACAACGGGTGTAGCCCCGTTTTGCACATGTAGAATACTTGGGTTAAACTTGACAAGCCTAGTATGTATAGACATGTTCTCGGAACACTGGAGACCGAAAGGTCAAACGTGAGTCATATAGTAGATATGATCAACATAGAGATGTTCACCATTGAAGACTACCCCATCTCATGTGATGATCGGACATGGGTTAGTTGATTTGGATCATGTATCACTTAGAAAACTCGAGGGATGTTGATTTAAGTGGGAGTTCGTTAGTAATTTGATTATTTGAACTAAAATTTATCATGAACTTAGTCTTAATAGTTTTTTCATATCTATGCTGTAGACCAATGGCCCATGCTACCGTTCCCTTGAATTTTAATGCGTTCCTATAGAAAGCTAAGTTGAAAGATGATGGTAGCAACTACACGGACTGGGTCCGTAAGTTGAGGGTTATCCTCTTTGGCGCACAGAAGAATTATGTCCTTGATACACCGCTAGGTGACACACAGGAGCTAATGCATATGTTATGAACGTCTGACATGCTCGATCTGATGACTACTCAATAGTTTAGTGTGCCATGCTTTATGATGACCGGGACTTCAAAGACATTTTAAACGCCATGGAGCATATGAGATGTTCCAAGAGCTGAAGTTGATATTTCAAGCTAATGCACGGGTTGAGAGATATGAAGTCTCCAACAAGTTCTATAGTTGTAAGATGGAGGCGATCAGTTCTGTCAGTGAACACATGCTCAAAATGTCTGGGTATCATAACCACTTGACTCAACTGGGAATTGATCTTGCAGTTGAGAGTGTTATTGACAGAGTTCTTCAGTCACTACCACCAAGCTACAAAGGCTTCGTAATGAACTATAATATGCAAGGGATGACGAAAACGATTCCTGAGCTCTTCGAGATGCTGAAATCAGTGGAGGTAGAAATCAAGAAAGATCATCAATTGTTGATGGTTAACAAGACCACTAGTTTCAAGAAAAAAAGCAAGGGAAAGAAAGGGAACTTCAAGAAGAATGGCAAGCAGGTTGCCGTTCTCGCGAAGAAGCCCAAAGTTGGACCCAAGCCTGAAATTGAGTGCTTCTACTTCAAAGGAAATGGTCACTGGAAGCGGAACTGTCCCAAGTACTTGGCAGATAAGAAGGATGGCAAAGTAAACAAAGGTATATTTGATATACATGGTATTTTTGTGTTCGTTAGTAATGATCATAGTAGCGCTAGGTATTTGATACTGGTTCGGTTGCTCATATTCGTAACTCGAAATAGGAGCTGTGGAATAAAGGAAAATTGGCTAAGGACGAGGTGACGATGCACGTCGAGAATGGTTCCAAAGTTGATGTGATCGCTGTCGGCATGCTAACTCTAGATCTACAGGATTAGTTTTAGACCTCAATAATTGTTATTTGGTGCTAGTGTTGAGCATGAGCATTATATCTAGATCTTCCTTATTGCGAGATGGTTATTCATTTAAGTCGGAGAATATTGGTTGTTCTATTTATATGAGTAATATCTTTTATGGTCATGCACCTTTGATGAGTGGTCTATTCTTATTGAATCTCGATCATAGTGATACACATATTCATAATATTGATGCCAAAAGATGCAAAGTTGATAATGATAGCGCAACATACCTATGGCACTGCCGTTTAGGCCATATTGGTGTAAAGCGCATGAAGAAACTCCATGCGGATGGACTTTTGGAATCACTTGATTATGAATCATTTGATACTTGAGAACCATGCCTCATGGGTAATATGACTTAAACTCCGTTCTCCGGAACAATGGAGCGAGCTAATGACTTATTGGAAATAATACATACCGATGTATGCGGTCCGATGAGTGTTGAGGAACGCGGCAGGTATCGTTATTTTCTAACCTTGACAGAAGATTGGAGTAGGTATGGGTATATCTACTTATCAAACACAAGTCTAAAACATTTGAAAAGTTCAAAGAATTTCACAGTGAAGTGGAGAATCATTGTGACACGAAAATAAAGTTTCTACGATCTGATCGCGGAGGCGAATATTTGAGTTACGAGTTTGGCCTTCATTTAAGACAATGAGGAATTGTTTCACAACTCACGCCACCTGGAACACCACAGCGTAATGGTGTGTCCGAACGTCGTAACCGTACATTATTATATATGGTGCATTCTATGATGTCTCTTACCGATATGCCTTTATCATTTTGGGGTTATGCATTAGAGACAGCCGCATTCATGTTAAATAGGGCACCGTCTAAATCCTTGAGACGACAACGTATGAACTATGGTTTGGCAATAAACCTATGCTGTCATTTCTTAAAGTTTGGGGATGTGACGCTTATGCCAAAAGGCTTCAGCCTGATAAGCTCGAACCCAAACCGGAGAAGTGCGCCTTCATAGGATACCCTAAGGAAACTATTGTGTATACCTTCTACCACAGATCCGAAGGCAAGATCATTATTGCCAAGAATGGGTCCTTTCTAGAGAAGGAGCACTCGAAAGAAGTGAGTGGGAGGAAAGTAGAACTTTATGAGTTAATTGTACCTTCTCTCAAATTGGAAAGTAGCACATCAGAGAAAACCGTTCCCGTGATGCCTACACCAACTATAAAGGAAGCTAATGATGATGATCATGAAACTTCAGATCAAGTTACTACTGAACCTCATAGGTCGACCAGAACGTGTATCGCACCCGAGTGGTACGGTAATCATGTCCTGGAAGTCTTGTTGTTAGACAATGGCGATCCTATGAACTATGAAGAAGCTATGATGAACCCAGATTCTGACAAATGGCTTGAGGCCATGAAATCTGAGATAGGATCCATGTATGAGAACAAAGTGTGGACTTTCAAGGACTTGCCTGATAATCGGCAAGCCATTGAGAATAAATGGATCTTCAACAGGAAGATTGACGCTGATGTTAATATCACTGCCTACAAATCTTGACTTGTCGCAAAAGGTTTTCTACAAGTTCAGGGGGTTGACTACGATGAGACTTTCTCACCCGTAGCGATACTTAAGTCTATCAGAATCATGTTAGCAATTGTTGCATTTTATGATTATGAAATCTAGCAAATGGACGTCAAAACTGCATTCCTTAACAGGTTTCTTAAAGAAGAGTTGTATATGTTGCAAACGGTTTTGTCGATCCTAAAGGTGCTAACAAAGTGTGCAAGCTCCAGCGATCCATCTATGGACTGGTGCAAGCATCTCGGAGTTGGAATATACACTTTGATGATGTGATCAAAGCATTTGGTTTTATACAGACTGACGGTGAAGCTTGTATTTACAAGAAATTGAGTGGGAGCTCTTTAGCATTTTTGATATTATATGTGGATGACATATTGCTGATTGGAAATGATATAGAATTTATGGATAGCACAAAAGGATATTTGAATAAGAATTTTTCAATGGAAGATCTCAGTGAAGCTGCTTACATATTAGGCATCAACATCTATAGGGATAGATTGAGACGCTTAATAGGACTTTCACAAAGCACATACCTTGACAAAGTTCTGAAGAAGTTCAAAGTGGACTGGTCAAAGAAAGGGTTCTTGCTTGTGTTGCAAGGTGTGAAATTGAGTCAGACTCAAAGCCCGACCATGACAGAAGATAGATAGAGAATGAAAGTTATTCCCTATGCCTCGGCCATAGGTTCTGTAATGTATGCCATGCTGTGTACCAGCCTCATGTGTGCCTTGCCATAAGTTTGGCAGGGAGGTTCCAAAGTAATCCAGGAGTGGATCACTGGACAGCGGTCAAGAATATCCTGAAGTTCCTGAAAAGGACCAAGGATATGTTTCTTGTTTATGGAGGTGACAAAGAGCTCGTCGTAAAGGGTTACATTGATGCTAGCTTCGACATAGATCCGGATGACTCTAAGTCACAAACCGGATACGTATTTATATTGATTGATGGAGCTGTCAGTTGGTGCAGTTTGATATGTCTCCAACGTATCTACTTTTCCTAACACTTTCCTCTTGTTTTGGACTCTAATTTGATTGATTTGAATCAAACTAACATGGACTTGCGTTGTTTTCAGCAGAACTACCATGGTGTTGTTTTTTGTGCAGAAATAAAAGTTCTTGAAATGGATGAAACTTTGCAAGGATTTTTTATACAATAAAAGAGAATTTCCGGAGCCAAGAACCATCAGAGGGGGCACCTGGGTGGGCACAACCCACTAGGGCACGCCCCCTCTAGGCGCGCCCAGGTGGGTTGTCCCCACCTGGTGGCCCCGCAGACCTTGAAACCGATGATATAAATCACATTTTTCCAGAAAAAATCAGGGAGAAAGAATTATCCTATTCCACGAGACGGAGCCGCCGTCACCTCCTGTTCTTCATCGAGAGCCAGATCTGGAGTCCGTTTGGGGCTCCGGAGAGGGGGATCTTTGATCTTCATCATCACCAACCCTTCTCCATCACCAATTCCATGATGCTCCCCACCATCAGTGAGTAATTCCTTCATAGGCTCGCTGGTTGGTGAGGAGTTGGATGAGATTCATCATGTAATCTAGTTAGTTTTGTTAGGGCTTGATCCTAGTATCCATTATGTTCTGAGATTGATGTTGTTATGACTTTGCCATGCTTAATGCTTGTCACTTTGGGCCCGGGTACCACGATTTCAGATCTGAACCATTTATGTTATCACCATTATATCCATGTTCTAGATCCAATCTTGCAAGTTATAGTCACCCACTACATGTTATGATCCGGTAACCCTGGAGTGACAATAGTCGAGACCACTTCCGATGATGACCGCAGTTTGAGGAGTCCATGTATTCACCATGTGTTAATGCTTTGTTCCAGTTCTATATTAAAAGGAGGCATTAATATCCCTTAGTTTCCAATAGGACCCCGCTGCCACGGGAGGGTAGGACAAAACATATCATGCAAGTTCTTTCCATAAGCATGTATGACTATTTACGGAATACATGCCTACATTATATTTATGAACTGGAGCTAGTGCCGTACCGCCCTAGGTTATGACTGTCACATGATGAATATCATCCAACAAATCACCGATCCAATGCCTATGAATTTATCTTATAATGATCTTGCTAAGTTACTACTGCTATCGCTGTTGTTGCACTTGCTACATAATTACTGCTATCACTATTACCGTTACTATTACTGCTGTCACTATTATCAAAACAATCATACTACTTTGCTACTGATTACTTTGCTGCAGATAATTAATCTCCAGGTGTGGTTGAATTGAAAACTCAGCTGCTAATACTTACAAATATTCTTTGGCTCCCCATGTGTCGAATCTATAAATTTGGGTTGAATACTCTACCCTCGAAAACTGTTGCGATCCCATATATTTGTGGGTTATCAAGACCTTTTTGGCGCTGTTGGCAGGGAGCATAGCTATATTTGTTGAGTCACTTGGGATTATTATCAATTTATCACTATGAAGAATCTGAAGGATGCTAAGACTAAGATTTTTCCCTCTAAGACGAGGGGAGGTAAGGAACTGCCATGCAGCTCCGCTTTAGATTCACCTTCTATTATAAGTAAACTTGCAACACCACCACATGTTATTAGTCCTGATATGTCGCAAGTTATTGATGATGCTACTTCTGCTATGGATGATGCTTATGATGATGCTAGTACCTTGCTTGATGATAATGTGCCACTAGGTGAATTTCTTGATGAACAAATTGCTAGAGTGAGACATCATGATATTGTTGAAACTGATGATGAGCTTGAAATTGAAAATCTTGAAACACCTACTAGAACTAGCCCTCCTAGATATGAATTGCCAAAGGTACCGGAAGGTTATGTTTTGGGCGAGGAGGCAGCTAGAGATATTCTTTCTTGTAAGGATAGAGATGATCTTGATAAATTATTATGCAAGTATAAATAAAAATCTTTGAATGCTAGAATGAAATGTTATCCCAAGTTTGCTACTTCACCTATCTTTGTTGATGATAAGGATTATGAATTCTCTGTCGACCCAGAGTTAATTACTTTGATTGAATCAGATCCTTTCCATACTTATGAAACTGAAACTGTTGTGGCACATCTTACTAAGTTGAATGACATAGCCACCCTTTTTTCTCGTGATTAGAAAACTTGCTATCACGACATCCTCAAATTATTTCCGTTCTCATTAAAGGATGATGCTAAATCTTGGTACAATACTCTTGCTCTTGGTTGTGTGCGTAGTCCCCAAGATATGATTTATTACTTCTCTAAAAAATATTTTCCTGCTCATAAGAAACAAGCAACCTTACAGGAAATATTTAACTTTGCACAAATTAAAGAAGAGATTCTCCCACAAGCTTGGGGGGGCTTCTCCAATTGCTTGATGCTTTGCCTGATCATCCTCTTAAGAAAAATGAAATACTTGATATCTTCTATAGTGGACTAAGCGATGGTTCTAGGGATTTCCTCTCTGTTGGAAAAGGCAGTGCCTCCTAGGCACTTAGGCACGCCTAGGCACTAGGCAATGGCCAAACGCCTCGCCTAGGGCATAAATGGTGGTCTAGGCAGGGCAAGCAAGGAATTGCCTACCCAAGCAAGAAATCATGCCACATACTACACTGATATGCCAAACAGGTTATATTCTAGTGGCAGTAGACGGTAATTAACTTATTTATATGCCCAAAACTAATGTCAACACCCATATAATAACCACAAATACACTATGAGTTAAAACTATATTACCGCCTAGGCACTGGGCGAAGGCCAACCGCCTCGCTTATGCCTACCGCTTTTTCCAACCTTGGATTTCCTAGATAGTTGTGTTGGTTGTGTTTTCAGGGAACGAACTATTGGGCAAGCTGAAGAATTATTGAACAACATATTGAAAATTTATGATGATTGGACTCTTCCCGAACCACCATCTAAACCCGCTCTAAAGAAGAGCAGTATTTTATATCTCAGTCCTGAAGATATGCAAGAGGCAAAGAAATCTATGTAGGAAAAAGGTATTAAAGCTGAGGATGTCAAAATTTTACCTCATATTGAAGAAATACATGGGCTTAATACACCACCACTGCCTAAGGTGGTAGAGGTAAATTCTCTAATGAAATTCAATGACAATGATAATCCTCACAATATGCACCCTAGCCAGTGCCTTTATGAGTTGATAAGAAACTGAATGTTATTCATTATGCTAGTAAAACTCTAGATAGTGCTCAAAGAAATTATGCTACTACTGAAAAAGAATTTCTAGCAGTGGTGTTTGCTTGTGATAAATTTAGATCTTACATTGTCGATTCAAAAGTAATTGTTCACACTGACCATGCTGCTATTAAATATCTTATGGAAAAGAAAGATGCTAAACCTAGGCTTATTCGATGGGTTCTCTTGCTACAAGAATTTGATTTACATATCACTGATAGAAAAGGAGCAGAGAACCCCGTAGGTGATAACTTATCTAGGTTGGCGAATGCCCATGATGACCCACTACCTATTGATGACAGTTTCCCTGATCAGCAGTTAGCAGCAATAAATGTTTCTCATAACACTCCTTGGTATGTTGACTATCCTAATTACATTGTTTCTAAATAGTTACCACCAAGCTTTACATAACAACAAAATAAAAAATTCTTCTATGATTTAAGACATTACTTCTGGAATGACCCACATCTTTATAAAGAAGGAGTAGATGGTATTATTAGGCGTTGTGTACCTGAGCATGAACAGGGACAAATCCTACGGAAATGTCACTCCGAAGCTTATGGAGGACATCATGCGGGAGACAGAACTTCTCACAAGGTATTGCAATCTGGGTTTTATTGGCCTACTCTTTTCAAGGATGCTCGTAAGTTCGTCTTATCTTGTGATGAATTTCAAAGAATAGGTAATATCGATAAGCGTCAAGAAATGCCTATAAATTATTCACTTGTTGTCGAACCATTTGATGTTTGGGGTTTTGATTACATGGGACCTTTTCCTTCCTCTAATGGGTATACTCATATTTTGGTTGTCGTTGATTATGTTACTAAGTGGGTAGAAGCTAGTCTAACTAGTAGTGTTGATCACAAGACCTCTATTAAAATGCTTAAGGAAGTTATTTTCCCAAGGTTTGGAGTCCCTAGATATTTAAAGACTGATGGTGGTTCACACTTTATTCATGGTGCTTTCCATAAAATGGTTGCCAAGTATGATGTTTACCATAGAATTGCATCACCATATCATCCTCAGTCTAGTGGTAAAGTTAAACTTAGCTATAGAGAAATAAAATTAATTTTGCAAAAGACCGTCAATAGGTCCCGGAAGAATTGGTCTAAGAAATTAGATGATGCACTTTGGGCTTATAGAACAACATATAAAAATCCTATGGGTATGTCTCCTTATAAAATGGTTTATGGAAAAGCTTGTCATTTGCCTCTTGAGTTAGAACATAAAGCATATTGGGCAATTAAAGAACTCAACTATGATTTCAGACTTGCCGGTGAAAAGAGGTTACTTAATATTAGCTCATTAGATGAATGGAGAACCCAAGCTTATGAAAATGCCAAGTTATTTAATGAAAAAGTTAAAAGATGGCATGATAAAAGAATCCAAAAGCGTGAGATCAAAGTTGGAGAATATGTTCTTTTGTACAACTCTCGTTTCAGATTATTTGCAGGAAAACTCCTCTCCAAATGGGAAGGACCCTATGTTATCAAGGATGTTTATCGGTCTGGAGCTATCAAAATAAATAATGCCGAAGGTACTAACCCGAAGGTTGTTAATGGGCAACGAATACAACATTATATCTCAGGTACGCCCATTAATGTTGAAAGTAATATTATCTAAACTATGACACCGGAAGAACACATAAAAGAGACCTTCCGGAACACTCCAGAATCGTGAAAAAGAGGAGGTACGTGATACGGTAAGTAAACGGACTCCGGAAAATCTGCAAAAATATTTTCTATCCATTTTGGAATATAACAAAAATTAGGAAAATAAGAAACAACCAGGAAGGTCACCCTGGTGGGCACAAGACACCAGGGTGCGCCTAGCCGCCTGGCTTGTCAGGCGCGACCAGGTGGGTTGTGCCCACCTCGGGTACCTTCCGGACTTTGTTTTTTTTTACCGTTAGCTTGTTTCCTAAGATAAAAAATCTTTATATACCCCCTGAACCTATTGACCACCCTATCGCGGAGAAATCTTCTGTTTTCTTTTCCTTGTTGTTTCCTGACAGATCCTATCTACCATGGCCGCTTCAAGCTCCTCCAAGGACAAGTTCTTCAAGAACGTCATCAACCCATATTTGCGGGAGGTGGTGCAGCAACCTTAGGTCATCCAGATTCAAGAGGGGGTGCTTCACATCCGTGATGTGCAAGAACCCAAGGGAACGGGGACCCTGGAGGCCATCCTTGAAGCTATGGAGCGGGAAGTCTTCCGGTGCAAGGGGATGGTGGAGCGTGGACTCAATGCCAATCACCTCATGATCACATACTTTAGCCGTGATCTCAAGGTGGATGGCAAGTCCATGAAGGACATAATCTTCACCCTCAACGAGCAACTCAACTTCCTCCAAAGCCAGATCTATGATCTCCAAAACCAAGTTTTTGAATATGGGGCGAGGTTTAAAGGTATGAGTTTGGCTTCCAGTTGCAGGACCCGTGAGACTCATTCTTCCTCTTATGAGGGTGGACCTCTGCCATGGAAACCCGAGGACAAAATCACCTCTACTTCATCATCACCACCTTCTTCATCACCAAAAGAAAACTAAGTATCGGGTATGGGCACTCCCCTTGGCATCCTCCAAGCTTGGGGGAGGTGCCCTGATATCATATCACCCCCACTATCCTTTGCCTTTACTTATTTTAGTTCGATCCTTAGCTATCTTTTGCTTTAAATGAATAATAGCTTAGTTCAATCCTTTATTTTTGAGAGTTTGCTCAGTGATCTATCCTTGTAATCGTGTGCAAGATATATAATAAAGTTTAGTTTGAGTTTTTGCTTTCTTTACTTTCATGCTTCAATAAAAAGAAAGGAAATAAATGAAAAAGATCATATGCTAATCTTATGGTAGGTAATGACACCACATAAGGAAAAGTATAAGTAGGAAATTTTATTAGATATTGACAAACACATCATTGGTCAATGATGCAACTCATGAAAAAATTAATAAGGGAAGAGAAGATTCACATACAAATACACTATCCTGGAAATCTTTTGTGATTGTGAGCCCCCATCAAAATATTGTATGCCAAAATTGTTGACGTTGGACAAGGAAGACAACTTAATGGTTTATGTTTGTTCATATTCACGTAGAAGTTATATTGTCATAGATCCTTCAATATGTGGTGCTTGCCCCCCATCTTTTCTAGCCAAAAATTCCGCACTAAGTAGAGATACTACTTGTGCATCCAAAAACCCTTAACCCAAATCTTATTTTTCAAGAGTCCACCGTACCTACCTATGGATTGAGTAAGATCCTTCAAGTAAGTTTTCATCAGTGCAATAAGGAAATAAAAGTTGCTTCTAAGAGTGTGAGATCATTTAGCGTAAGGGAAAATTGAGCGCTGTATGAACTTTTGATGGTAAAGAATAAAAGCGACAGACTGCATAATAAAGGGTGCCATCACAAGGGGAAATATAACATGACGTTCTCTTGCACTAAGGGGTTGAGCATACAAACAAATAAGTGCATGGTAACCTCTGCTTCCCTCTGCGAAGGGACTATCTGTTACCTTTATGAATTTACTTTTATGCAAGAGTCAAAGTTTTTCTCTCTATTCCTTTTTATTTTTATCCTTTGGCAGGCATCATGTGGTGAGGAAAGATCTAGGCACATATGTCCAGTTGAATATGGGTAGCATGAGTTATTATTATTTTTTACTATAAGCATGAGTTATTATTGTTGACATCACCCTTGAGGTGAATACGTTGGGAGGCGAAATTATAAGCCCCTATCTTCCTATGTGTCCGGTTGAAACGTTTTGCTCATGTGTATGCGGTGAGTGTTAGTAATCATAGAAGACTATATGATGGTTGAGTATGTGGACTTGCCTAAAGGCTCCAATACATGGCCCTACCTGAAAAGACGATGAATTGTAGTTGCAAAGTTGACTGAGAACAAAGTTTATTGGTTTCCAATAGAGTTTATGCTTTATACTTCGATAGTGTGATGAATTGTTACTTATTCATGAGAAGTCTATGATAAAAGTTATATGATAAAAGTTTTATGTTAATTTTTTTTTCTGTTATAATAATTCACATGATGCTTCTATGTCCGTATTTTGTTTTTATCGACACCTCTCTCTCTAAGCATGTGGACATGGTTTTCGATTTTGGTTTTCGCTTGAGGACAAGCGAGGTCTAAGCTTGGGGGAGTTGATACGTCCATTTTGCATCATGTTTATCTACTACTATTTATGATGTTTTTATCCCTAATAATGCTTTTTGGAGTAATTCTAATTCCTTTTCTCTCATAATATGCAAGGTACACACAAAGAGGGAGAATTCCGGCAGCTGGAAATCTGGACCTGGAAAAACCATGTCAGGCCACCTATTCTGCACAACTCCAAATGAGCTAAAACTTCACAAGGATTTTTTATGGAATAAATAAGAAATACTGGAGCAAATAACCACCGGAGGGGGGCCACCTGGTGAGCACAAGACACTAGGGTGCGCCTGTCGGTGTCAAAACTGGCGGATCTCGGGTACGGGGTCCCGAACTGTGCGTCTAAGGCGGATGGTAACAGGAGGCGGGGGACACGATGTTTACCCAGGTTCGGGGCCTCTCGATGTAGGTAATACCCTACGTCCTTCTAGATTGATCTTGATGATACGAGTATTACAAGAGTTGATCTACCACGAGATCGTAGAGGCTAAACTCTAGAAGCTAGCCTATGGTATGATTGTTGTTGTCCTACGGACTAAACCCTCTGGTTTATATAGACACCAAAGGGGGCTAGGGTTACACAGAGTCGGTTACAAGGGAGGAGATCTACATATCTGTATTGCCAAGCTTGCCTTCCACGCCAAGGAGAGTCCCATCCGGACATGGGACGAAGTCTTCAATCTTGCATCTTCATAGTCCAACAGTCCAGCCAAAGGATATAGTCCGGCTGTCCAGAGACCCCCTAATCCAGGACTCTCTTAGTAGCCCCTGAACTAGGCTTCAATGACGATGAGTCCGATGCGTAGATTCATCTTCGGCATTGCAAGGCGGGTTCTTCCTCCGAATATTCCATAGAAGATTTTGAACACAAGGATAGAGTCCGGCTCTGCAAAACAAGTTCCACATACCTCCGTAGAGAGAATAATATTTCCACAAATCTAATCTGCTGACACGTTTGACAGCATGACATCATGCCATGGCCCGGTCATTATTCGAACCATTTTTCTCAACCAGCACTGCACATATCGTGAGGTGGTTTTCTTGACATGTCTTGTCGAAGCAGAGATCGTGTCCTCCTTATTACGGGATTCTCATCAATACGGACGTGGGTAACCCAATCATGCCCGTTGGTATGACTCCTCGATTTTAGGCAAGTCCCAAACGGCCATGAGGAGGACGCTTGATATTCACCCTCTTTATAAAGAGGCCAAGGCATGTCCTTTTTTCCCTCTCGTACTCAATCGAATCCTTCCCCCACCTCGAGTTCCAACACCCAAGGCTCCGGTCAGGTGCTTCAGACCTTCAACCATGTACGGATCCAACCTTCAAGGTCGGTGGATGCCTTCCTCTGTCACAGAGGAAGACATCAAGAAGCTAAGAGAGGCCAGGCATTTGACCGGCGAAATCTGGCACAGGCTGCCTGCTCGAGGGCAGGTCATTCCCACTCCCGAACCCGGCGAGAGCGTTGTATTCATTTCTCACTTCCTCCGAGGGCTAGGCCTCGCTCTGGATCCCTTTGTTAGGGGGCTCATGTTCTATTATGGGCTGGATTTCCATGACCTGGCCCTGGATTCCCTCCTTCACATCTCGTCGTTCATCGTCGTGTGTGAGGCCTTCCTCCGCATTACCCCACACTTCAGCCTGTGGCTCAAGACCTTCAATGTGATGCCGAAGATGATCGAGGGGCGATACGCAGAGTGCAGAGGTGCCGTAATAAGCAAAAGCGCTGATATTCCATGGCCAGAGGGTTCCTTCCTAGAGGTGTCCAGTTTATGGCAGCGGGAGTGGTTTTATATCACAGCTCCCCGGAGTGCCAAGTGGGTAGCCGCCCCTGCCTTCCGCTCGGGCCCCCCACCACAACTGATGTCATGGATCAACAAGGGGCTGGACTGGGGGCCAGTAAATGATGTGCCGATATTGCAGAGTCGCATCCGAGATCTCCTCGAGAGAGATATCAGCTTGGTCATGGTAATGCAAGTCATGCTAGTTCGTCGAGTCCCGCCTTGCAAACGTCGACCCCTCCGCATGTGGGAATTCAACCCGGAAGGACCGCGAACTATTCAGTACTTCCTCGGCATGACGCTCGAAGAGATGTACAAATTGTTCTTCAGACCACAAATAAAGTGTCCGGACATCACCGAGGATGCGGGTCTGAGCTGTAATCGCCCAAACACCCAAGTAAGTAATTCTGTGGCCGAACACGCTGTCTTTTTATTTATCATAACATCATTCTGAAAAGTCGCTCTTTGACCAGGACTGGGTAACAAAGGCGAAGATGATCAGGTGTTCGGCCCCCCTTCCCAAAGGCTCAGCAAATCTAGTACTGGCCAGAATGCTCGAGCCGGCGCCTTATCAGGCGCCCTCAGGGGAAGATAAAGGGGGAATAAAGAGGCTGAAAGCAGGCCTCACTCACTATTCGTCCAAACTGGGGGAATTAGCGCCTCCGCGAAGCAGGATAGCCAGGGAGAAGAATCTGACATTCCCTCTCCCCGTGGAAGGAAAAGGACCACCTCTGAAGACCCAGAAACAAAGGTTTCCAAACGGGGGAAGAAATCTTCGCCAGAGGGTCCTATTGCCGCACAGTACCCGCAAGGGGATCAGCCCTCTACCGAGTTGTAAGTAAACAAAAAGTACTTGATAGTAAAAATATCCTACATTACTTCTGAAGAAAATAACCGAAGCATATATCTTGTAGCACTACTAGGAAAAGGGCTATAGATGATATGGACATTAATGGCGCACCAGGTACAGGTGCGCCCTTAGTAATATATTACTAATGGCGCACCTGGTGTGTGGTGCGCCATTAGTAATATATTACTAATGGTGCACCTGGTGTATGGTGCGCCATTAGTAGTTTTGAAAAAAAAATTGTTAGTAATGGCGCACCAGTGGACGGTGCACCATTACTATTTAAACTAGTAATGGCGCACTGTCCACTAACAAAAAAAATTTCCACTGGTGTGCCATTACTAACAATTTTTTTCAAAACTACTAATGGCGCACCACACACCAAGTGCACCATTAGTAATATATTTAGCACCAGGGTTACTAATGGCGCACCACACACCAGGTGCGCCATTAGTAATATATTTAGCACCAGGGTTACTAATGGCGCACCTGATGTGTGGTGCGCCATTAGTAACCCTGGTGCTAAATGCACCCCCCCTGTGGACCACCTTTTTAGTTTAAAAAAAGAAAATGATGGAAATGTCAAAAAAATAGTTTCCCATGTGATATGTGGTCTAGTTGTTGGGAAAATTTACAAATATGAATTTCGACTTCATTTGCAAAATTTCTCTGGAATTTAGTAAAATGGGCATAACTTTTGCATACGAACTCGGATTAAAAAGTTTTTTATATGAAAAATCATCTACTCGAAAAGTTACATCCGAATTGAATCGGGAGAACATTGTTCAACATCTTCAAAATCCCCCAAAACCTAACAGAACGAAAGATACTGGGCTTTTAAGATCTAGAGGGGGGGAAATGAAAAAAAAATCAAACTTACTAGAGGTGCACCATTTGCTAGGTGCGCCACTAGTAACATAAATAAAAATTTGGTTTCAAATTTTTTTTTGGAATTTTTTTTCAAAATATGATACGTAATATGACCGGGAAGTTTGAAATATTTTTTCAAAATTTCATCATACTCATGAACATGAACAAAGTCCTAGACATCAACAAGGTTTAATAGGATTGATATGATAGATATATCAACAAGTGCCTGGTAAGTGAGCTGGTGCTGGGTTTGGATAGAACTGTGAAGTTAAGCGTGCTCGGGCTGGAGTAGTGTGAGGATGGGTGACCTTCCAGGAAGTTTAACCATAGAGTGTGATTTGACCCGAGATTAAGCCATAGTGACCCGAGATTAAGAAAAAAACAAAAAAAATTGAATTTTTTTAAAAAAAATTGAAAAAAAATTTGAATTTTTTTTAAAAAAATTGTTACTAATGGCGCACTTCTATGTGGTGCGCCATTAGTATACCAGATACTAATGGCGCACCTGTGGGATACTAATGGCACACCTGTGGGATACTAATGGCGCACCTGTGGGATACTAATGGCACACCTGTGGTGTGCCATTAGTATACCAGATAGTAATGGCGCACCACATGTGCGCCATTAGTAAAAAAATACTAATGGCGTGATGCTAGTGGCGCACCTGTAGTGCGCCATTAGTAGGCAAAACAGGTGCGCCATTAGTAGGCCTTTTCCTAGTAGTGTAGTTCGGATCGTAGCCCTTCTCGACAGAGTTTGTCTTTGGGGGATCTTCTTCTGGAGATGATGGAGAGCGAAACACCTCCCCATGCCACCCTGCCTCATGAGGCAGGCGACCCTGAAGTGGCGTCGCGGAGGGTTTCTCCTGATCCGCCAAGGCTAGAGGGTAATCCTTCGGCCACCCGAAGTCCTCAGTATTCGGCTCCTAAAGAGAGCAACAAAAAGAGTCCGGAACCGTCTGGTGTGCGATCAGACGCACTGAAGGATCTTTTGGAGCAAGCGGCCATCTCATAAGCGCATCATACGCTAATGGGTACGGTGATTGAGAGGATTTCATCCGCCGAAAGTGGGTTGCATGAAGCTTTTATGAGTCTGCTGAAAGGCTTTGAGGTACGTGAAATAGTGTATGTTTTTTACAGTACCGCACATGTTAGGTGTGCCCTATGCAGATATTAGCCCCTGAGACTCTGGTTGCTGTCGAGAGTGGCGGCAAACAGAGGATCATAGTCCCAGTTATAATCAGGCCGCCTTCATATGCAGGTGGCGGAAGGTCCGGTGGCTAGCCGGACTGGTGAGGTTGCCGAGCTGAAGCGGCAACTTGATGTGGCAGATGTTGACATCGTGCTTGTCAACAATCGGCTCGACGAGGCACGGGGTATGTGCTTTCTCCGATGATTAACACATAGTAAGAGGAGCATGATGCTAGTATCTTTAATATGTTGTGACTGCAGATGGAGCTGCCGCCATGGAGACCCTTCGCGCGGAACTTGCCCGAGCCAAGGAACAAGCTAGGAATAGTGATGTGGCCACTCTAAAGGCGGTCGAAGAGCTGAGAGCCGAACAGGATGCCCATTGCCAAAGCAAGGAAAAAATAGCCAAGATGGCCGTTGAGTTGAAAGATGCCACCGACCATTACCAGCTTATTGAAAAAGAAAGCCAAGCGAAGGCGATGGACCTGGAGAAGGCCATGGTAGCTGCCAAGGAAGCCCGCTCTAAAATCCGAGCGGCGAAGGAGGAGCAGCGTCAAGCTGGAGATATCATGACTAGGATGCCCTTTTTGTTGCGGACGAAGTTCGGAGATCCAAAATATGCCCCTCTTGATCAACTATGGAGTTCTGCAGATGCGTACGTGGATTTGGCAGCAAGTGCTGCTGATGCGGTTGTGTACTTCAAGGATCAAAAAGATCGTGAAGTGGATGGTCACAGTTCCATGCTCCAGTGCGTCCGCTGTTGCTGAATGAGCGAATGGCCGAATGGGCCGAGCTCCATAGGTTGTCCGGGCTTGCCATGAGGTCTATTGTGGATCATCTATGGCCGGAAGGGCCAAGGCCAAATAGTTATTTTAGTTTAGTGCAACAGTTCCTTGGTGCTGTGCCGCACATCGACGCTATGAAGAGGTCGGCGTGCATAGAGGGTGCGCGTATGGCACTTGCCCGTGTCAAGACATATTGGGCAGAGATGGAGGCCACCGCTATTGCAACCCAGAGTCCGGCAGTAGGCCGCATATCTGCCGAGGACTACTTTGAAGAAGTCCTTGAAGGCGCTCGTTCAATAGAGGCTCAGTGCTCGAAGAATATTATGTTCTAGTGACATGTATTCCCATTGTAAAAACAATGTTTTATTGAATTATAAAGGCTGTGTTTATACTTTTGCCTGAAAGTATGATGATGCCTCCTGTGCGGCCATTTATGTATATATGTATATAACCTGAAAGTTTGCAGTCGTCGGCTTCAGCCCCCACGCATATAATGCGGGGGTGTTCGCAAAAAATGTGTATTCACACTTGATCCAACGTCCTGGTCCATTAAGGAGGTGGTAGCGCAGCGAACAAGGCAATCGGACTATATTGCTTTAACACTTTCACTTAGACATAGGAGTTTGACGGTGGGACTACTATATAGCCCCTGGTACCTCCGCGCTTGTTCGAATACGGTGCGCGTATGTACATGACCGGGAAACGGCCCTTCGTTAATGCGGAGGAATCCCGAAGATTCCGCTAAGTCATCGAGTGGTTGACCAGTCTCGCGCTTTATCATGATAGTCAGTTTTCGGCTTTCTCTACTGAGGTGCTCATCCGGATGAACCAGGGCACAATAGCAGTAGTTCTCCCGGTGCCGCCTTAGCCGATAGAGCGGAACGTAAGGTAGCAAAACACGGGAGCCAGGAAAACCCAACATTTGACCAAAGACATGATTTGGAGTTGATGCATATAAGGCCAAACTCGCGACGCCGAACACTCCCTAAGGTATTCGGTCTTTATAACATATACCGGGCTGGACAATGCCCTTAATAATAAACCCCGAGTGTCCAGGTACATGCAATATTCTGACGTGGCGAAATGCCAATAACGTCAGTATCCTTCTCGGTTGTAGTAAGTATCCGGAGGATGTGAACGAAAAGAGACAGTAAAAAAGGTTTACGCAGGGTCTTAATCTGAAAAGAAACCTTTGAGCGGGTCCCTGCTGCACGTCTGCGCATGTGTCCTCGTTGTGCCGTGTCCTGGACGGGTGCAGCATGATTGTCATCTGTAAAAGAGAAGAACTCAGGTGAAAGTTGTCGTGCCAAAAAATTGGTTATTCTCAATATTAAAATTCAAGATAAGTCAAGTTGGGCCGAACTAGCTCTGATTACACGCGGGAAGCCCGTGGTACCGTCTATGAGGTTTAACCATCAAACCAATCTCAGGTATATCTAGTGATGCACCAGACTCGTCTAACGGTGTCCGTGGTCTTGACGACCTGTCATTTATTCTGGTTGGTGAGGCCATCTAGTGCTCGGCTGTTAAAGCCGCCGCACGTTCTTCTGCGCATAGAGAACGCTCAATATTTCCACTAACTGTGATAGTGCCACGTGGACCAGGCATCTTAAGCTTAAGAGAAGCGTAATGTGGCAACGCATTAAAACGAGTGAAAGATGTTCTTCCGAGTAGTGCTTGATAGCCGCTTCAGAATGGAGCAATGTCGAAGTCTAACTTCTCACTTCGGTAGTTGTCAGGTGAACCGAATACAACCTCTAGTATTAGAGAGCCCGTGGTGCGGGCCTCTGGGCCTGGTATTACTCCCTTGAAGGTAGTATTACTGTGGCTGATTTTTGTCGGGTCTATCCCCATTTTGCGGACTATGTCCTGATATATCAGATTTAGACCGCTACCGCTGTCCATAAGGCCTCGTGTGAGATGGTATCCGTTTATTATTGGGTCTAACACCAAGGCAGCCAATCCTTCATGCCGGATGTTTGTCGGGTGATCCCTGCGATCAAAAGTGATCGGGCAGGCCAACCAGGGGTTAAACTTAGGGGTGACGGGCTCTATGGCGCGTATGTCTCGGAGTGCATGTTTGCTTCTCCTCTTCGTCACGTGGATCATGTTTACTGTCTTAATCTCTAGTGGGATTTTTTTCTGTCTTCCAGTGCATTGCTGGTGAGGGTCGTCCTCGTCTTTGCTTGGTGTCTCCCTCCCCTTGTGTTCGGCGTTTAGCTTACCGGCCTGCTTGAAGACCCAGCATTCTCTGTGGGTGTGATTTGCAGGTTTATCGGGGGTGCCATGAATCTGACATAGTTTGTCTAGAATCTTATTTAGGCCGAACGGTCCATCTCTGCTGCCTTTGAAAGGCTTTTTCCGCTGACCTGGTCGAGAGCCCCTGAATCCGGCGTTTACTGTCGTATTATCTAGGCTATCTTCTTTATTTTGACGCTTGTTTTTACTGCGCCGTGGTTTTCCATTGCCATCCCTGACTTCAGATGTGCTTGGGTCGCTGGTGCTACTGCGGGCTTACTAGCTATCTTCGCCCGCGCAAAAGCGGGTCATGAGGCTTGTCAGGGCTACCATTGTTCTCGGTTTTTCTTGGCCGATGTGTCTGGTGAGCCATTCATCTCAGACGCTGTGCTTGAAAGCTGCTAAGGCTTCGGCATCCGGGCAGTCGACGATTTGGTTCTTCTTAGTGAGAAACCCGTTCCAAAGTTTTTAGGCTGACTCTCCGGGCTGTTGAATTATATGACTTAAATTGTCTGCATTCGGAGGTCGGACATAGGTCCCTTGAAAATTAGCCCGAAAAGCATCCTCGAGCTCCTCCCAACTTCCAATTGAGTTTTCGGGGAGGCTTTTCAGCCAGTGTCAAGCTGGTCCTTTAAGCTTGAGGGGCAAGTGCTTCATGGCATGGAGATCGTCTCCACGAGCCATATGGATATGGAGGATAAAGTCCTCAATCCAGACCCCAGGGTCTGTGGTCCTGTCGTACGCCTCTATGTTCACTGGTTTGAATCCTTCTAGAAATTCGTGGTCCAGCACCTCATCGATGAAACATAGGGGGTGTGTGGCACCCCTGTATTTGGATGTATCTTGGCGTTCGGATGGTTGTAGTATTTGGATTTGATTTTGTGCCGAAGCGCACTTCCTAGATCCATAGATGGATCTGGTCATACTGGATTTTTTGCGCAAGTCCTCACGTAGATTGTGTGTTGACTTATGTGCGGCCTTGTAAGCCTCTCTATCGCGGTCACAAGGTGGTTGATCCGGACGGTTGGCCATTTTATTTTTCGGCTGTGTGGGCTCTAAGGCCTCATCGTCGAATTCAGGTAATAGCTTGCGCTTTGGATAGCTCTTTGTGTGGTAACTTCCACCATACTTTTCTTCGTTGTCGAGCACTTTGTTCCACCTGCTGCTGAGCATATTTTGTGCGGCCTTAAGCCTTTGCTTCTGCTTCTTCAGACTCCTCGCTGTGGCAATAAGCCTTCTGTGGAGGTTCTCTTGTTCCAAGTGCCTTTCCGGGATGATGTGTGCATCTTCATTCGGACTGTTTTCCTTCCCGGAGGGAGGTCGATGAGCTTTATCCTCGGTGTAGCGACCCGACCTCAGACGGTCAAGCCTCTGTGTTACTGTGCCATCCCTGGATCAGTATGCTGGCACACACAGTACATCAATGTATATATCAAAGTGCAATCACATGTATAAATAACGTAAAATGATATATACCTCATAATACTCAGCGGAAACAATCAAATGGGTGTGGAGTCCCATCAACGCCATCGGCAGGTTGAGTGTAGACCGTAACCCTGTATCGTAATTCTTACTCGTCGAGGAAATATCTGCAACATGATACGTTGCAGCCGTGTAGGTCAGTACATTGAATGTACCGGCAAGATCACAATAAAAAGAACAGATGATAAAACTATACTATATGCATTATGGCTTTGTGGCTCTGTATCTGAATTTTGTTTGCGTAAAAGCTGATTTGTTTTCCCTACATCAAAGGAATAAATGAAGTCTGTACTATGGAGTTTTCTATCATGACATGGTTCCGCCAACCGATGTCTCATAGCCCAAAAAAACATCATAAGTTGCCCACAATTAAGTTATCAGTCCGGTGTTGAGAGTTCCGAGATAGATCCAAGTCCAGATGCTCAAATTGTCCGTAACCGGGGACACGGCTAATCGATTAGGTTATAACCCTCTGCAGAGGTTTGTACACTTTACCCGCAAGATTCGATCCCTCTCTTTACGTTCTCGCACTTCAGGGTGTTTGAGAACAAGATGACCGAAACATGGTCTTCCAAAGAGTTCCTCTGACCACTGTCCGGTACCCATCCGTCCTACCGTAGTTCTACATCTGCTAGTACCGTCCCAGCCAGAGTCACAACTAAGGTCAACCAAGCCAGAGCCCATAATGACTTGCGGTTGCACAGGTAAGCTTCCGGGCGTGAAGTATTCTTCCGTCTCTTTGAGTCTGGGTGAAGCTTTCCGCAAGATGTCATGGCGCTTCTCCATGCATCCCGGCCAACCACTGGGTTCTCCAGGGTGCCCGTCAACCGTCCTTCACCCAGTAGTGTGTATTGAAATCCTGTCTCGAGTCTTGAAGTCTTGAGGTCTTGAAGAGGCAGTCCTTGCAGATTCCATCATGGAGTTGTCGTCATTGACGTAGAATCCTCCCTTCTCACATCACTCCCGAGCACTCATACCAAACCCCGTCTACTATAGCGTAGCATAAAAATAAATAACGTCCCGGGCTTGGTAACAGGGTGATGGGTTCCTACCTCATGCATACTACTCAACTACAAGAATTTCAATAACACTACTGAGGGGTGGTTGCAATGGTGCCACTAAATGCAATAAAACAGAGGTAAGAAAAGCATGGTCAAAGTGAACTTGCCTGGTTGACGATCTTCGAAAAAAAAACTAGGGTTTCGTAGTAGCAATCTTCGCACTCCGGAAATTCTACCGAGGCAAACCATAACTATAATAAGCACATAGCAATAGGATCACATAACACAACATAACAAAAGTAACATAACACAACAAACAACCAAAACTCAAATCCAAAAGAAAAACTCAAATAAAGGCCACTCAAAGTTTTCCCTACTTCAAACAATAACAAAAATAGTTTTATATAATAAAAATTTCTTAATATAACCTAATCATGGTTTTAGGTTAACTTAACAGAAAAGGTTTCACTAAGCAACTAGGAGCAAAAAGAATTAATTAAAAAGCTATTATAAAACTCATTTTAGGCCTAATCCAATTTCTATTAAGAAAAAATAATTTAAAACTTTTATTAGTTATAAATAAAAGTTCATCTACTAGAATGACAGAAACTAACCTAGAATAACTAATCACAAGTTAAAAATAAATTAATTTACTAATTAATTAATTAGGAAAACAGGAACTAGTTAATTAATTAGGATTAATAGGATTCTGTCTAAAACTAATTATTTATTAATCCTAAAATACCCAAGTTAATTTCTAGGGTTTGGCAATGTCAAAATAAAGTGATGACAAAAAGAATCATGCAAAAATAATTTTTTTGTTAACTAAGGTTATAGCAGATTTACTATTCTGACTAAAACTAAAATAAAGCAATTTTAATTATTTTTGACATAGCTAAATATATATTTTACAGAAACTACATAAAATTTGCAATCCAACAAAAAAAGAATCACTCAAAAATATTAAACAGAATAAAAGATATACATTTTTGAAAACAGAAAGTATTCGGCTAAAACAGAAAATCAAAATAAAAAGAAAAAGGCCTAATGGGCCTATACTGTGCCCTGTGTGTTAGATAGCCTAAACGGGCCCTAGGTTTAAACTAAACGAACCGGGCCTAAAATAAAAACCTAAACTAAAAAAAAAACTAAACCGATCGGAACCGGCCGGTTTTCTAAATAAAACCTAACCCTTCGGGGTTCTAATCCTAGCCCTAGATCTAGGATCGGACGGTGGGGGGTGATGCCGGTGACTTACCGGACTCCGGCGACGGCGGCGGCGGCGGCGAGAGTGCGTCGGGGTGTCCGGGCGTCGGCGAGCTCCGGCGACTCGTCGGGGAGATGCGGACGAGGTCGGGGAGGGGTTCGGTGGTGTTGGGGGTGGTCGGGGAGGGGTAGGGCGTCGGCGGCGAGTAAAATGGCGGCGGCGGTGGCTCGGGTTTCCGGCGAGCTCGTGAGGGAGAGGGAGAGGGGGTCGGGCGAGGCTAGGGGGGGAAATGGGGTGCGGGGGCTCGGCTCTTTATAGCCAGGGCCTCGGCTTCGCTTCGGAAGGGCATCGGGGCGGTCGGGGGATCCCGGATCCTTCGGGATCCGGTCGATCTCCGGCGAGGTCGTGGCGTGGGCGAGGGGTTGGGGAAGACGGGGCGGGTCCCACGGGTCAGCGAGAGGGAGAGAGGGGCGAGGGGGTCGGGTGGAGCTGGGCTGGCCTGGCTCGGCTGACCTGTTGGCCGAGTGGGCCGGCTGGCTTGGGCCAGGCGGGGAGGGGAGGGGTGCGGCGCTGGCTGGGCCTGGGGTGGCCTGGCTGGCGCCCCTGGGGGTTTTCTTTTATTTATTTTTTTATATATATAAAACTAAAACAAAAATAACACCAAAATCTATAAATATTTTATATAGGGTATATATATACCCAAATGATCAGGGGAATATTCCCTTACATTTGAACATTTTTCCAGGGGCAAAACTCAAACTTTATAAAAAAAATCATTTTTTCTAAAATCCCAAATAAAAATCAATTTTGAATTCAAACTTTTTGGCAATGTTTTTTCATCTGACAAATTTGGAGTGTCATGTTTACTCCTCTCATACTTTTTCTCAAGTATTTGTCAGGCATTGATTTGAAATAAATTTCAACTGCCAAATTTTGAATTCAAATCCCATCAACTCAAAATCTTCTGAAACTTCTAATGCCACTCAAATTCACTCAATCAATCAAACAAACAATCAAACAACAAGCATAGTTATTTATTTAATATAACATTCCAAAATTTAGAATTTTGGGATGTTACACTCGGCGTCGCTGTGTTCGGATATCAGATCCGTACTATGTTCGTCATTTGCAGTTTCATCGTCCCCTGTGGCTGGGTCAATGTGGTCGTCGTTTCCTCTGGAGTCGACTGGGTGTTATTTTCTCTTGCGTTGCTATCGCTGTTTTTTCTGAGGCGGGATTTGGGGCGGCGCCTACGCTGACACTTTGCTTGCTTCTTGGAGGGGTCATCCTCCGCTGTCTCCTGCCATTCTTCGTCATTGTTTTCTTTGGGTGTATCCACCATGTATATGTCATGTGATGAAGTGGCTGTCCAGCGCCCTGTGGGCGTTGGTTCCTGTTCCTCTCCTGCATCGTTGTCCATGCCGTTGATGTCTTCGGAGTCGAAATCGAGCATGTCGGTTAAATCATCGACAGAGGCTACTAAGTGGGGGTGGGTGGGCAGCGAATTTCTTTGTCGTCCGCATCACATCCTAGCCGTTTCGACAAGGTTCTCCTGACAAAAAGAGGGACCTTAATGGATTTAGCACATCACAGAAAGGCGGGTGCTGAAAGATATCCGCGGAGGTAAACTCCATGATCGGTGCCCAATCAGATTCGATGGGCACGGATGCAGGCGGTTCGGAGCCCGTGGCCGGGGACAAATCCAATGGTTCGGCAACACGGCTCTTGTAAGGGGTGAAGTCAGTATCCGGCTCTATCACCACTGAGAGTGCGGCCTCCATGGTGGGGTCTATCCACCCATCCTCGGATGGTGCAATTTTCTCCGGATTGAGGGCCAGAGTAGTTGCAGGTGTGATATCCCAAACACTGTCTGTCGGTGTCAAAACTGGCGGATCTCGGGTAGGGGGTCCCGAACTGTGCGTCTAGGCGGATGGTAACGGGAGGCAGGGGACACGATGTTTTACCCAGGTTCGGGCCCTCTTGATGGAGGTAAAACCCTACGTCCTGCTTGATTAATATTGATGATATGGGTAGTACAAGAGTAGATCTACCACGAGATCAGAGAGGCTAAACCCTAGAAGCTAGCCTATGGTATGATTGTTGTTCATCCTACGGACTAAAACCCTCTGGTTTATATAGACACCAGAGAGGGCTAGGGTTACAGAGAATTGGTTACAATGGTAGGAGATCTACATATCCGTATCGCCAAGCTTGCCTTCCACGCCAAGGAAAGTCCCTTCCGGACACGGGACGAAGTCTTCAATCTTGTATCTTCATAGTCCAGGAGTCCGGCGGAAGGTATAGTCCGGCTATCCGGACACCCCCTAATCTAGGACTCCCTCAGTAGCCCCTGAACCAGGCTTCAATGATGACGAGTCCGGCACGCAGATTGTCTTCGGCATTGCAAGGCGGGTTCCTCCTCCAAGTACTTCATAGAAGATTTTGAACACAAAGGTAGTGTCCGGCTCTGCAAAATAAGTTTCCACATATTGCCATAGAGAGAATAATATTTACACAAATCTAATCTGCTGACGTATTCCGTAGCGTGACATCACACCACGGCCAAGTCTTTATTCGAATCATTTTACTGTTCCACCTCAGCGCGTTTAGCGAGGCGGTTTCCTTGGCACGTCTTGTCAAAGCAGAGATCGTGTCCCCTTATTCCAGGATTCTCATCAATACGGGCGTGGGTAACCCAACCGCGCCATTGATTACGGTGCTTGGGAGATAAGCGAGTTTTACCAGGCTGGTGGGGACGCATAGTCGCGTCCACCCATATAAGGGGATAAGGATCCACCTTTTCATCCACGCCTTCTTCCTCCTTTGCCTATCCATTTCCGCGCACTCGAGCTCCAGCGCCCAAGTCCGCACACCCCACCTCAACCTTCTCCAGCCATGTCCGGAGCGGGAGGCAAGTGGATGGTCTCCTCCGTCATGGAGGGACACATCAAAAGACTGAGGAAGGCCGGATACTTGTCTAACGACATTGCGCACCGGCTTCCCGAAGAGGGGCAGCTCATCCCCACCCCTAGGCCCCATGAGAGGGTGGTGTTCCTCCCCCATTTCCTCCGCGGACTGGGCTTCCGTCTCCACCCATTTGTCCGGGGGCTCATGTTCTACTATGGCCTGGATTTCCACGATCTGGCCCCGAACTTTGTCCTCAACATCTCGGCGTTTATCGTCGTGTGCGAGGCTTTCTTCCGCATCCGCCCCCATTTCGGCCTATGGCTCAAGACTTTCAATGTCAAGCCGAAGGTGGTGCGCGGCACCCAGGCGGAGTGCGGAGGCGCCATGGTGGGCAAGATGCCCAACGTCCTATGGCTCGAGGGCTCCTTCGTGGAGTCCCTAAAGGGGTGGCAATCGGGGTGGTTTTACATCACCGAGCCGCGCGACCCTGAATGGGTCGCAGCCCCCGAGTTCCGATCCGGACCCCCTACGCGGCTCGCCTCCTGGAAAGAGACGGGCCTGTCGTGGGGTAAAAAAGGAGAGCTGACCGGACTCCAAACATGCGTCCAAACCCTGGTGGACAAGAAGCTCAAACTTGTCAACGTAGTCCAGGTTATGCTCATCCGCCGGATCCTCCCGTGTCAACAACGGGCTTTCAACCTGTGGGAGTTCGACCCGGCGCGGCACCGAACTCTGAGCAGGCTCTTCGACACGACGTACGAAGATGCCTGGAAGGTGCTTTTCAAGGGCGCCGAGGCCCCCGCATCCGCTACCGAGGATCGCGGATTCAGCACGCAGCGTCACGCTCGTGCGGTAAGCTGTTTTTACCTTTTACAGGGTATTAGTTTTTCATAGTTTGACTCCATGCGGGATCTAAGCTCCCTTACCTTTGACAGGATTGGCAGGAGACGTCCGGACAGATCAACTGTCCGGCTCCTTTGCCCGAAGGCCCAGCGGACGCTCGTTTGGCGAAGCTGCTGGTTCCGGCACCCTATGTGGTGCCGGAGAAGAAGGCCAAGAAGAAGGCCACGGGGACTCGAAAGAGTGCCCGGCGCCAGGAGGTGTCGGATTCATCATCCGACGACTCCAAGGCGCACTCCTCCCATGAAGACGAGGAGGAGGAAGAAGAGACCTCTCCCCCTCCAGCGGGGGGAGGGAAGAAAAGGAAGGCCGCCCCAACTGGGGAGGCCGAAGGGTCCAAGAAGGGGAAGACCCCTCCTCCGGACTACTCCACCAACGCCGACGACGGCGAAGAGGAGTGGCCTCACAGGGCCAAGCCCCTGGCGAGATCGTAAGTATCCGTATACCAGGGTGATTCATAGTATTCCCCCATTGCACAACTTTTCCTTACGTCGAACATGTTTATGCAGTCCACCCAAAGACCGGCTTGACGTGTCGTCGAGCGGTTCCCTGGATTCGTCGGATGTGAATTCTCTTCCGACGGCTACCTCTCCCCATCCTACGAATGACGCCGAGGCAGCATCCCAATAGGTTCCAAGCCAGGAGGAAGTGGTCCTGGAGGCGCCGCAAGGCGACCTCCCGGACTCCAGGCGTGAAGGGGATAGAACCCCCAAGGGTTCCAAGTCCGGCTTTGAGCCGGACACCGCGCCAGAACCTTCAACGGTTCCGGACTCCGGTAGGCAGCCTCCTTCCAAGAGGAGCAAGCCTACCGAGCCGGAGATCTCCGTCCAACCGGAGGCACCAGACAATTTGCTGGAGGTGCTTAACGGCGCCTCCATCGATGAGGAGCACCGCACTATTATGAGTGCGGTGATCCAGAAGGTTCAGTCCACCAAGAGCGGACTGACTGAAGCCTGTGCCAGCCTTCTAACAGGCTTCGAGGTAAGTAAAGAATATGTAAAAATATTACCGCATAGACAGTAGCCCCTGATGCTCTGTTCGGTGTTCGGAAAGAAAAGCCGAATAGAGGATCTAATAACGTTCGTAGGAGTCTAACAAAAGTAAGTCAATATGCGTATGCAGGCTTTGCTGCTAGCATCCGCCGCACTGACTGCGGAGGTGGGCACACTGAAGCGGAACCTCGAGCGGTCCGAGAACGAGCTCGGCCATGCCAAGAGGCAACTCGAGGAGACGGAAGGTAAGAAATACCTTATTGAAATATGTGAAAGGTGCAATTGCAAAAAGTGACAGGATTAACGCGGCTATTGTAGGGGCCACAACTGAGGTGGCGACCCTTAAGCAAGCGCTGTCCGAGGCCGAGAAGAGGGCGGCCACGGAGCGCACCGAGCGGGAGAAGCATGAGACGCAGGTTGGCGAGGTGCGGCAAGAGCTCCAGGCTCTCATGAAAAAACATGAGAGTTTGGAGCTTGACTCGAAGACGCGAGAGTCTGAGCTCGCGGCGGCCATTGAAGATGCCAAGTCTGCCAAGGCCGAAGCCCAGAAGGCCCTCCAGGAGGTTGAGGCAATAAAAAAGATAGCGGCGGGTAAGGCATTCTTTATGCAAAGCAAGCACGTAAAAGTGAATTACTTGTTACTTACCCGAATCCGGAGCTCTCCAGGAGCATTCGCAGACTTGCCCCGTAGCGTGTCGGATGCCGCCGCCTTCTACCGAGCCGAGGAGGGAAGCTCGACGGAGAAGGTGTTCTGGTCTCAGTATGCTGAGGCCGAACACCCGGTGCCCTTAAGCGACCAGCTGAAACAGCTGGTCGAGCTCCATAAGGTGGCCGAACAGGCCATGAAGGGCCTCATAGTCCGGCTGTGGCCTGGAGAGGCCATGCCTGGGAGCTACTTCGGGCTGGTGAGGCGGCTGGTGGAGGCCTGTCCAAGGCTCGAAGTCATCAAGCGCTCCGTATGCATCGAGGGTGCCCGTAGGGCGCTTGCCCGTGCGAAGGTGCACTGGGGCAAGCTGGATGCTGAGAAGCTTGTGAAGGACGGGCCACCGCCGGGCAAGGAGCATCGCAAGCCCGAGATGTATTATGAGGGCGTTCTGAAGGGTGCCCGCCTTGTGGCGGATGAATGTTCCATGGATGTAATTTTTCAGTAAACTCGCTCGTTTTGTCCTGTGCGCTGAAAACTTGTTCATGTGCGCTAAGCAATGCTTTTTGAATTTAAAATATTACCTTCTGTGCGGCCGTTTATCAAATTTGAGAGATGGCGAGTCGTCGGCTTCTGCCCCCATGGCACGAGTGCTGGGGTGTTCGGGATAAACATGAGCGCTCTTTTTCCCATTCTTGGGTCCTTCGAGGGAGGCGCTCAACACAACGAACAAGGCAATCGGACTATAATGCTTGAACACTCTCACTTAGCCATAGAATTCTATAATTTTAAATTTCGGCGAAGCCCCTAGTGTTCGGAAGACCGAGTTCGGGGCGCTATCCACGCCTAGGCCGGACAAAGCCGACTCCTCGCTCTAAGCGGCATAAGTCTTTAGGGACTCGAAAACCTCTCGAACAGCGACCAGCTCTCGCCTCATCATGACGGTCAGTTTTAGCTTTCTCTACTGAGGTGCTTAGCCCAGCTCAACTGGGGCACAATCGCAGTAGTTCTCCTAGTGCTACCTTAGCCGATATAACGGAACGTAAGGTACCAAAACATAGGAGCCGGGCAAACCCAACTATTGACCCAAGACATGATTCGGAGCCGATGCATATAATGCTATAAGTTCGGGGTGCCGCACTTGTGAAAGTGTTCGGACTTCTCACACCGTATTGTGGGGTACTTAAGCCCCTGGCGTATTGGCCGTACCAAAGTGTACGGGTGCAACATGTCATTAATGAACATATATTCGTAAAAAAGAGTAATGCAATAATAGACGGAAGCTATGCATTGTTTATTTAAAAAGCTGCGATCAAAGCAGAACGATACAAATAGTGCAATAAGCAAAAGATGGGACTATTTAACATGTCCTTTCCAGGGGCAAGCTGCGGAATGTTATGTGAAACAGGTATACTGCTCGTTATAGAGACCACCTTAGAGTTCCATAGTGCGGCGTAGTTTTCTGCTTCCCTGGTTGTATCGTTTGTGCGGCAATTGTACTGCCGGACAAGCCTTCCGAAGAATGGAGTCCTGAAAATAAGAGAAAATTAAGAAATCGGCAGCCCCTAGTGCGGTTTAAGCCGCGTTTCGGGCGTGCCGTGATGGTGCCCCTCCCCTTTTGCCCATGGTATTTCCAGAGCGTAGTTATGTACGCGCAACACTGGTTTCGCAAGTTCGCGAGGGCTGGGGTTGGGGCCGCATTGCTACGCTTGCTCGGAACATGCCCGGCGGTCTTGTTGTAGGTTACTCCGGGCGCACTTGACGGTGTCCAGACGTTTAATGGCCGGACTGGAGAATTGCCTTGAGAGGCTGCTTTGTACTTCCGCTGCGATAGCCGCCGTATGCTCCTCCGTTCGGAGAGAGCGTTCGGTGTTTCCATTGACCGTGATGACTCCTCGAGGGCCTGGCATCTTGAGCTTGAGGTATGCGTAGTGCGGCACCGCATTGAACTTGGCAAATGCGGTTCGCCCGAGCAGTGCATGATAGCCACTGCGGAACGGGACTATGTCGAAGATTAACTCCTCGCTTCAGAAATTATCCGGAGATCCGAAGACCACTTCAAGTGTAACTGAGCCTGTACAGTTGGCCTCTACACCTGGTATGACGCCTTTAAAGGTTGTTTTAGTGGGTTTAATCCTCGAGGGATCGATGCCCATTTTCCGCACTGTATCCTGTTAAAGCAGGTTCAGGCTGCTGCCGCCGTCCATAAGGACTCTAGTGAGGTGAAATCCGTCAATAATTGGGTCTAGAACCAATGCGGTGAATCCGCCATGACGGGTGCTAGTGGGGTGGTCCGTTCGATCAAAAGTGATCGGGCAGGAAGACCATGGGATGAAATTTGGGGCGACTGGCTCCATCGCGTATACGTCCCTTAGCGCACGCTTCCGCTCCCTCTTGGGGACGTGGGTTGCATATATCATGTTCACCATCCGCACTTGTGGGGGAAAACCTTTCTGTCCACTGTTGTTCGGCGGTCGGGGCTCCTCCTCGTCATTGCTATGCAGCCCCTTGTCTCCGCTTTCGGCATTTAACTTGCCCGCCTGCTTGAACACCCAACAATCCCTGTTGGTGTGATTGGCTGGTTTTTCGGGGGTGCCATGTATCTGGCATGAGCGGTCGAGTATTCGGTCCAAACTGGATGGGCTCGGAGTATTTATTTTGAATGGCTTTTTCCGCTGACCGGGTTTAGAGCCTCTGAATCCGGCATTAACTGCCGTATCCTCAGCATTGTCACCGTTAATGCGGCGCTTTTGCTTGTTGCGACGCGACCTGCCACTGTTGTCCTTGGTATCCCAATTGCTAGGGCTCTTGGTCATGTTATTGCTGCGAGCTAGCCAGCTGTCTTCTCCCGGGTCATAAGTGTCGTGAGGGCTACCATAGATTTCGGCTTTTCTTGTCCTAGGTGCTGTGCAAGCCACTCGTCATGGATGTTATGCTTGAAGGCTGCTAGGGCCTCTGCGTCCGGACAGTCGACGATTTGATTTTTCTTGGTTAGGAACCGTGTCCAGAATTGTCTGGCCGATTCCTCTGCCTGGTGAATTATGTGGCTAAGGTCATCGGCGTCTGGTGGTCGCACATAAATGCCCTGGAAATTGTCGAGGAATGCGGTTTCTAGGTCCTCCCAACAACCAATTGATTCTGCTGGCAAGCTGTTAAGCCAATGCCGAGCTGGTCCTTTAAGCTTGAGTGGGAGGTATTTGATGGCGTGTAAGTCATCACCGCGGGCCATGTGGATATGAAGTAGATAGTCCTCGATCCATACCGCGGGATCTGTTGTGCCATCATATGATTCGATGTTCATGGGTTTGAAACACTCAAGGATTTGATGATCCATTACTTCATCTGTGAAGCATAGTGGGTGTGTGGCGCATCTGTATTGGGCTATATCACGACGCAGCTCAAATGAGCTTTGTCTACTGTGTTCGGCCTGGCCGGATTGACTGTATCCGGAGTGACGATTACTGTCTCGTGCCGTGGGGCGCCCACGAGATCCGTTGATCGATCTTGTTTGCCTTGCCTTGTCCTCCAATATATCTCGCAGGTCTGGCGCATTTTCCCATGCCTTGGTATTTTTTGCGCGGCGCCGGGGTGCGGCTTGAGTGGAGGGCAGAGAGGCTTCTCTGTCGCGTCCACAGGGTGGCCGATTGGCCACATCATGCGTTGGTGATGTAGGTTTAGGTGCTTCCTCCTCTAGTCGGGGTAGCAACCTGCGCTTTGAGTAGCTCTTGGAGGGGCGTTCGAGTTCATACTCTTCGGCCGCAAGGACTTCAGTCCATCTGTCGGCTAGCAAATCTTGATCAGCTCTAAGTTGTTGTTGTTTTTTCTTGAGGCTACTCACCGTGGCCACAAGCCTGTGTTTGAAATGCTCTTGTTCGATGGGATCCTCCGGCATGACAAATTCGTCATCGTCGAGGCTTGCCTCGTCTTCGGAGGGAGGCATATAATTATCGTCCTCAACCTCTTTGTCTGTCGCTCTCTCATGGGGGCTGGCTTCTCCATCCTCCTGTGCTAAATCTTGCTGGAGGTGGTTGTCTTCGGCACTGTCCGGGGTGTTGTTATCTCCCGTGCCGGAATCGCCGTTTTTGCTTTGGCGGGATTTAGAGCGGCGCCGCTGACGCCATCGCTTAGGCTGCTTCTTGGAGGGGTCATCCTCCGCTGTTCCATCGCCATTGCCTTCTTTTGGGGTGTCCACCATGTATATATCATATGACGAGGTGGCTTTCCAGTGCCCTATAGGCGCTGGTTCTTGATCGTCTCCTGCATCGGCGTCCGTACCGTCGATGTCTTTGGAGTCGAAGTCGAGCATGTCGGTTAAATCATCGACAGTGGCTATGAAGTGGGTGGTGGGTGGGCTTTGAATTTCTTCATCATCCGCATCCCAACCTTGCTGACCATAGCTCGGCCAGGGCTCTCCTAAAGAAAGAGACTTTAGTGAATTCAGAATATCACCGAAGGGCGAGTGCTGAAAGATGTCCGCGGCGGTGAACTCCATGATCGGCGCCCAATCGGGTTCGATTGGTAGGGGCGCGGAGGGCTCAAAGTCTGGAGATGAGTCTGGCTCCTTGGAGTCACGGGCTTCGCAGAGAATAGGGCTGGTATTCGGCTCGATCGCCGTAGAGATTGCAGCCCCCGAGGCGGTGTCCAACCACCCATCCTCGATTGGCGCAGTTGGCTCCGAATTAAGGGTCGGAGCTGATGCGGGTGCGGCCTCCAGGGCACTGTTTGGCGGCAGAGCTAGATCATGCCCATTGTGACAGTGCGGCGCGCTCGGCTGCGGCTCGAATCCATCGAAGATCAAGTCTCCGCGGAGGTCCGCCGTGTAGTTTAAACTTCCAAATCTGACCTGACGGCCAGGGGCGTAGCTTTCGATCTGCTCCAGATGGCCAAGCGAATTGGCCCGCAGTGCAAAGCCACCGAATACGAAGATCTGTCCGGGGAGAAAGGTCTCACCCTGGATCGCATCACTGTTAATGATCGGAGAAGCCATCGGGCCTAAAAGTGACGACACAGAGGAACTCTCAATGAAAGCACCAATGTCGGTGTCAAAACCGGCGGATCTCGGGTAGGGGGTCCCGAACTGTGCGTCTAGGCAGATGGTAACAGGAGGCAGGGGACACGATGTTTTACCCAGGTTCGGGCCCTCTTGATGGAGGTAAAACCCTATGTCCTGCTTGATTAATATTGATGATATGGGTAGTACAAGAGTAGATCTACCACGAGATCAGAGAGGCTAAACCCTAGAAGCTAGCCTATGGTATGATTGTTGTTCGTCCTATGGACTAAAACCCTCCGGTTTATATGGACACGGAGAGGGCTAGGGTTACACAGAGTCGGTTACAATGGTAGGAGATCTACATATCCGTATTGCCAAGCTTGCCTTCCACGCCAAGGAAAGTCCCTTCCAGACACGGGACGAAGTCTTCGATCTTGTATCTTCATAGTCCAGGAGTCTGGCCGAAGGTATAGTCCGGCTATCTGGACACCCCCTAATCCAGGACTCCCTCACTGTCCGACGGCAGAGCTAAATCATGCTCGTCGTGATCATGCGGCACACCTGACATGGGCTCGAATCTGTCGAAGATCAAGTCTCCGCGGATGTCGGTAGTGTAGTTTAAGTTTCCGACCTGACCTGATGGCCAGGGGTGTAGCTCTCGATCTGCTCCAGTTGGCCAAGCGAGTTGGCCCGCAGTGCGAAACCGCCGAATACGAAGATCTGTCCGGGGAGGAAAACCTCACCCTAGACCGCATCGTTACCGATGATCGAAGGAGCCATCAAGCCTTATGGTGACGGCACAGTGGAACTCTCAATGAAAGCACCAATGCCGGTGTCAAAACCGGCGGATCTCAAGTAGGGGGTCCCGAACTGTGCGTCTAAGGTGGATGGTAACAGGAGGCGGGGGACACGATGTTTACCCAGGTTCGGGCCCTCTCGATGGAGGTAATACCCTATGTCCTGCTAGATTGATCTTGATGATATGAGTATTACAAGAGTTGATATACCACGAGATCATAGAGGTTAAACCCTAGAAGCTAGCCTATGGTATGATTGTTGTTGTCCTACGGACTAAACCCTCCGGTTTATATAGACACCTGAGGGGGCTAGGGCTACACAGAGTTGGTTACAAGGGAGGAGGTCTACATATCCGTATTGCCAAGCTTGCCTTCCACGCCAAGGAGAGTCCCATCCAGACATGGGACGAAGTCTTCAATCTAGCATCTTCATAGTCCAACAGTCCGTCCAAAGGATATAGTCCGGCTGTCCGGAGACCCCCTAATCCAGGACTCCCTCAGCGCCTGTCCCCCCAGGCGCGCCCTGGTGGGTTGTGCTCAGCCCAGCGCACCTCCGGTGCCCATCTTCTGGTATAGAAGTCATTTTGACCTAGAAAAAAATAAGGGGAGGACTTTCGGGACGGAGCACCGCCATCTCAAGGAGGAACTTGGTCAGGAGCACTTTTGCCCTTCGGCGGAGCGATTCCGCCGGGGGAACTTCCCTCCCGGAGGGAAAAACCATCGTCATCATCATCACCAACAACTTTCCCATCTTGGGGAGGGCAATCTCCGTCAACATCTTGAACAACACCATCTCCTCTCAAACCCTAGTTCATCTCTGGTGTTCAATCTTTGTATCAAAACTATAGATTGGTGCTTGTGGGTGACTAGTAGTGTTGATTGCATGTTGTTGTGTTTTGAATATTTACTGTAGTGTAAAAATCCCACAGTCCTTTATTAAATCATAAAAACAAGTAAACTGTACAAAGGAGGTCTTAAAAGTTAATAGCCTAAACTAGGTTAGAGAGGACTTACATTTACATGAGGGCATTCACCCAATCTACAAGCCTATGCTTAATGCTATCTTTGATTCTATGAGATAGTAAAAGAATATCATGTACAAAATTACATCTCCATGCAGCAAAAGTAGCCCTTGCCCCTCTGAAAGTTCTCCCATTCCTCAAGATCCATATATTCCAGGCAGCTGTGAGCATCACCTCAAAGAAGAAGGGTGGCCGAATCTCTGTCTTGCTTGGGAGATACATTGCTGGATATTAGAGCCATGGCTCCAATCAATTTGTAAGTAGTTCCAAACCCTGTAGCTGAAATTACATTGGAAGAAGAGATGGGCTCTATCTTCATAGACATAAGCATTGCAGATGACACATAGATTGTCATCCAAAGGGGACCTCCAATGCCATCTGGCCAACATGTCCTTCGTGTTAAGCCTATCAAAGAAAACAAGCCAGCCAAAAACTTTGATTTTGATAGTGCACCTGCTCTTCCATAACCACTTACAAGGTTGGACAACTGGAAGGTGTGTATGCATGATGTCATAAAAACTTTTTGCTGAATATTGTACAGACTTTCCAGGCCATATCCAGACATCGGGCAAGGAAGGATCTCTCTGTAGATTTAGCAACCATGCTTCTAAGATCTCCAATTCAGATGTTGCCTCCTGTGATATTGGCAAATGGAACATGGAGAACAGATCTTGGTTTTGAATGAAGTCCCTGACAGAAACCTTGTCATCCAAAACAAAAGAGAAGAGCCTTGGTAATCTGATATTCAAAGGCCTGGAAGAGCCACCCACATGCCAAGCATCAAGCCAGAAAAGAGCGGAATCCCCCATATTGATATGCACTGAGGCAATTGACATGTAATGGCCAGCAAGTTTGAGGACATCCTTCCACCAAAAGGAGCAAGTGAGCACTGTGGCATGAGGGACAACTCCATCATAATAATTATCCCAGATCAACTGAACCCATGGGACAGTCATTTTATTATAAAACTTGTGCAGATGCTTGAGAAAAAGCCCTTGGTTCTGAATATTCAAATTAAGAATACCTAAACCTCCTTTATCCTTAGGTCTGCAAACTAGGACCTAGGCAGCTAAGGACTGCTTAGGTACATCATAATTTCCCCTCCAAAGACATTGCCTAAAAATCCTATCCAGCTGCTTGATAATACCAGGGGGAATTTGCAAACTACAGAGGAAATATATAGGCATTGAAGTGAGCACTGATGTGAGCAGTTGCAATCTGGAACCTTGATTTACCATGGCAGAGCTGACAGATAACCTTCTTTCAATGCTGTCTACCAAAGGCATTAAGTCACTTATTTTAGGTCTTGTTTTCCCAAGAGGCAGGCCTAGATAAGTGAAAGGCAACCACTCTAACTTACAACCAAAATGTTTGATAGCCTTCGTGCTTCAGCTGGGTCAATATTTAGGGGCACCATTGATGACTTGCCAAAATTCACCTTCAGACCAGTTAACTGCTGAAAAATATGGAGCATGTTCTTAAGAGCAACTAATTGATCTTCCACTGCAGAGAGGATTATTATGGTGTCATATGCATACTGAATAATAGGAAAATTAGTGTCATGGGATGGGATTGGGAGAGTTAAAACTCCCCTAGCCAGCATATCATTAACAACTGATTGAAGAAGATTAGCAGCTATAACAAACAGGAGTGGGGACAGAGGGTCCCCTTGTCTAACCCCACATTTGCATTTGAACTGTTTACCAGGCACACCATTGAGAAGCACAGAAGATGATCCAGAGGAGAGGATCTCTTTGATCCAAGCAATCCACTTTGCATCAAAACCTTTGTGCTAGAGGATTTGCAGAATAAGCTCATGCTCCATAGTGTCAAAAGCTTTGGCAAAATCCAGCTTCAAAATGATGATAGGCTTCTTGGACTATTTACATTGATGTATATACTCAAAAGCTCAATCCAGGCAGTCTTGTATTGATCTACTCTTCAAAAACCCATACTGGTTCTTGTGAATGCACTGAAGGATGACCTTTTGCAACCTATTTTCCAGGAGCTTTGTAAGAAACTTTAAGCATGTGTTAGCCAAAGAAACGGGCCTAAAATCCTCAGGTCCTCCAGGAGACATCTTTGGAATCAAGGTTATCAGAGAGCCATTGATATTCCCCAGAGATAACTTGCCATCATAAAAGTCTTGGATTAGCTTCAAAAAATCCTTCTCGATGATAGGCCAACACTTCTTGACAAAGAGACCATTAAATCCATTAGGCCCAGGAGCTCTATTAGTCGGCAGTTCCTTCAGAACAGTGTTGATTTCATCAGCAGAGAAAGGTTCAAACAAACACTATAGGCCAGGAACTGGTTGTATGAGGTGCTACAGATCAAAGCCCATATTTATCCCCTGGGCCTGGCCCATTCTATTTTTAAAACATGACCAAAGATTTCCCGCCATTTGGGAATGGCCTGAAACTGGATCACTGCCTACAACAGAGAGACTAGCAATAGTATTCCTGCGCAAAAGTTCAGAGGCCATTGCATGAGAAAACCTGGAATTCTCCTCACCCACCTTAATATAACGAATAGTACACCTCTACTTCCAATAGATATAATGTATTCTCAGCAGATCTTCATGGTGCAACTTGACAATTTTCCTGATATTAAATTCTGGTGTGGCGACTGGTCACAACTCTTTGATACTTCTCCAATGTATCTATAATTTTTGATTGTTCCATGCTATAACATTATCTGTTTTGGATGTTTATGGGCTTTATTATGCAATTTTATATTATTTTTGGGACTAACCTATTAACCCAGAGCCTAGTGCCAGTTTCTGTTTTTTCCCTTGTTTCAATGTTTCGCAGAAAAGGAATATCAAACGGAGTCCAAACGGAATGAAACCTTCGGGAGCGTGATTTTTGGAATCAACGTGATCTAGGAGACTTGGAGTTGAAGTCAAGGACGCTTCAAGGTGGCCACGAGGCAGGGAGGCGCGCCCTACCCCCCTGGGCATACCCCCACCCTCGTGGCTCCCCTGACCGACTTCTTTTGCCTATATATATCCCTATACCCTAAAAACATCAGAGAGCAGAATAGATTGGGAGTTCCGCCGCCAGAAGCCTCTGTAGCCACCGAAAACCTATCTAGACCCGTTCCAGCACCCTGACAGAGAGGGAATCCCTCTCTGGTGGCCATCTTCATCATCCCGGCGCTCTCCATGACAAGGAGGGAGTAGTCCACCCTCGGGGCTGAGGGTATGTACAAGTAGCTATGTGTTTGATCTCTCTCTCTCTCCCGTGTTCTTGAGTTGGCAGGATCTTGATGTATTGCGAGCTTTTCTATTATAGTTGGATCTTATGATGTTTCTCCCCCTCTACTCTCTTGTGATGAATTGAGTTTTCCCTTTGAAGTTATCTTATCGGATTGAGTCTTTAAGGATTTGAGAACACTTGATGTATGTCTTGCATGTGCTTATCTGTGGTCACAATGGGATATCACGTGATCCACTTGATGTATGTTTTGGTGATCAACTTGCGAGTTCCGTGACCTCGTGAACTTTTGCATAGGGGTTGGCACACATTTTCGTCTTGACTCTCCGGTAGAAACTTTGGGGCACTCTTTGAAGTACTTTGTGTAGGTTTGAATAGATGAATCTGAGATTGTGTGATGCATATCGTATAATCATACCCACGGATACTTGAGGTGACATTGGAGTATCTAGGTGACATTAGGGTTTTGGTTGATTTGTGTCTCAAGGTGTTATTCTAGTACAAACTCTATGATAGATTGAATGGAAAGAATTGCTTCGTGTTATTTTACTAGGGACTCTTGTATAGATCGATCAAAAAGGATAACTTTGAGGTGGTTTCGTACCCTATAATAATCTCTTCGTTTGTTCTCTGCTATTAGTGACTTTGGAGTGACTCTTTGTTGCATGCTGAGGGATAGTTAAATGATCCAATTATGTTATTATTGTTGAGAGAACTTGCACTAGTGAAAGTATGAACCCTAGGCCTTGTTTCCTAGCATTGCAATACCGTTTATGCTCACTTTTATCATTAGTTACCTTGCTGTTTTTATATTTTTAGATTACAAAAACCATTATCTACTATCCATATTGCACTTGTATCACCATCTCTTTGCCGAATTAGTGCACCTATAGAATTTACCATTGTATTGGGTGTGTTGGGGACACAAGAGACTCTTTGTTATTTGGTTGCAGCGTTGTTTGAGAGAGACCATCTTCATCCTACGCCTCCCATGGATTGATAAACCTCAGGTCATCCACTTGACGGAAATTTGCTACTGTCCTACAAACCTTTGCACTTGGAGGCCCAACAGCGTCTACAAGAAGAAGGTTGTGTAGTAGACGTCAAGCTCTTTTCTGGCGTCGTTGCCGGGGAGGTTAGCGCTTGAAGGTATATCTTTAGATCTAGCAATCAAATATTTTAGTTTCTTGTTTTATCACTAGTTTAGTCTATAAAATAAAACTACAAAAAATGGAATTAAGGATGCCTCATATGCTTCATCTTTTTAATGTATTTCGTGAGAATAAGGATTTCGATAATTGTGCTCAAGTGCTAGAAGAAGAATGCATTAGAATGTTTGGCACTAAATATTTGAATGATGAGGATGATTGGAATGTTGTTAATATGAATTCCTTGAATATCCATGATGCTAATGATATGCAAAGCCACAAGCTTGGGGAAGCTATGTTTGATGAAGATGATATTTTTTGTCCCCTAAGTTTTGATGAGCAAATTTATTATGATGATAGCATGCCTCCTATTTATAATGATTATATTGATAAAAGTGGATTTGGAGAGGTCATGACTTTATTTAGTAATGATTCCACTATTTTGGAAGAGGCTCCAATTGATTATGAGAACAAAGTTGCTATCTATGGTGATTATTGTGATGACGTGTATGCTATAAAGAATAATGATATCCATGAAACTTGTCATCATGATTTTAACTTTCAATTGGATTATGCTTCACATGATAGTTATTTTGTTGAGTTTGCCCACACTACTATTAATGAGGATAGATTTGCTTATGCGGAGAGTAATGAAATTTCTATGCTTGGGGATCATGGAAAGAATGCTTTATGTGATAGTTATATTGTTGAATTCATTCATGATGCTACTGAAAATTATTATAAGGGAGGAATATATGCTTGTAGGAATTGCAATAATATCAAGTTTCCTCTCTATGTGCTTAAAATCTTGAAGTTATGCTTGTTTTCCTTTCCTATGCAAGTTGATTCTTGTTCCCACAAGTTGTTTTCTCACAAAATCCCTATGCATAGGAAGTGGGTTAGACTTAAATGTGCTAGTCATATTCTTCATGATGCTCTCTTTATGTTTCAATTCTTATCTTTTATGTGAGCATCCTTGGAATCATCATGCCTAGCTAGGGGCGTTAAACGATAACGCTTGTTGGGAGGCAACCCAATTTTATTTTTGCTCCTTGCTTTCTGTTCCTGTTTAGTAATAAATTAATCATCTATCCTGTGTTATGATTGTGTTTTTTATGTTTTAATTAGTGTTTGTGCCAAGTAAAGCCTTTAGGATCTTCTTGGGTGATTGTTATTTGATGTTGGTGTAAAAAACAGAAACTTTAGCGCTCACGAGAATAATTTTCATTTTTACCAGAGAGTGATAAAATACCAATTCTACTTGCAGTAGATTAATAAATAAATTCCCTAGGACTTCCTAATTTCTCAGGATTTTTGGAGTTACAGCAGTATTCGAAACCTACAGATTACTACAGATTGTTCTGTTTTTGACAGATTCTATTTTCTATGTGTTGTTTGCTTATTTTGATGAATCTATGAGTAGTATCGGAGGGTATGCACAATATATGAGTTGGAATACAGTAGATATTACACCAATATGAATTTAGAATGAGTTCACAACAGTACCTAAGTGGTGATTTATTTTCTTATACTAACAGAGCTTACGAGTTTTCTGTTAAGTTTTGTGTTGTGAAGTTTTCAAGTTTTGGGTAAAGATTCGATGGACTATGGAATAATGAGTGGCAAGAGCCTAAGCTTGGGGATGCCCAAGGAACCCCAAGGCAATATTGAAGGACAACCAAGAGCCTAAACTTGGGGATGCCCCGGAAGGCATCCCCTCTTTCGTCTTCGTTCATCGGTAACTTTACTTGGAGCTATATTTTTATTCACCACATGATATGTGTTTTGCTTGGAGCGTCAATTTATTTTGTTAGGATTTTCTTGCTGTTATTTAGAACAATGTTTTGCATCTTTTATTTCAATAAATTGGCATTGATAGCCTTTACTATGCCTATTTTACAAGTCCACATGTTGCTGTTTGAAAATAGAAAGTTTACCGCTGTTGCAAGAAATACCTAGAAAAGTAAGAATGTGATAAAATGTTGAAACCTTTTTCATAATAAGATATGATAAATTTACTACAGTGGGAATTTTATTTCATAATTTTTGGAGGTAGGGAAGTATGGATCTTGCTGCACTCTTTACAGACTGTCCTGTTTAGGCAGATTGCTGTTATGTTTGCATTGTCTACATATGTTTGCTTCTTTAATGATTCTATTTGAGGATAGGACTATTAAATATGCAGGGGAATTTAGTATGCAATGTTGAATAATAATTTTAGTGATTTGCTACAGTAGAGTATGATAAGGTTTATACTAACTTACCTCACGAGTCCTTGTTGAGTTTTGTGTGGATGAAGCTTTTGAGATTTAGGGAGACCGTGATATCAGAGGAATTAAGGAGACACAAAATGTCGGTGTCAAAACCGGAGGATCTCGGGTAGGGGGTCCCGAACTGTGCGTCTAAGGCGGATGGTAACATGAGGCAGGGGACACGATGTTTACCCAGGTTCGGGCCCTCTTGATGGAGGTAATATCCTACGTCCTGCTTGATTGTTCTTGATGATATGAGTATTACAAGAGTTGATCTACCATGAGATCAAAGAGGCTAAACCCTAGAAGCTAGCCTATGGTATGATTGTATGTGGTCCTACGGACTAAAACCCTCCGGTTTATATAGAAACCGGAGGGGGCTAGGGTTACACAAGGTCAGTTGCAAAGGAGGAGATATGCATATCTGTATTGCCAAGCTTGCCTTACATGCCAAGTAGAGTCCCATCCGGACATGAGACGAAGTATTCAATCTGTTATCTTCATAGTCCAACAGTCCGGCCAAAGGATATAGTCCGGCTGTCCGGAGACCCCCTAATCCAGGACTCCCTCAGTAGCACCCGAACCAGGCTTCAATGAAGTTGAGTCCGACGCACAGTATTGTCTTCGGCATTGCAAGGCGGTTCTTCTCCAAATCTTGAATATCTGTTAAGTAGTGTCCGGCCCCATAAATGTTGGACTTCTTGGCTTCTGTGCCCAAAAGGGCTATCTTCCACGCGTCGAACGAATGCGAGGAGCCAGGGCGTTTTTACATTCGCCCCCCTAGCCAGGTAAATAAATTGTCTATTAAAGGGATGGGGATTCTTAGATCCAATCCATACCATCCTCCCACGGCGAGAATCCATCAGAGCGCGCTTTGGAAAAATCCACTCCAAAATGGCCGACCACCGCAGCTCCTCCTCCCACCCCCGTAGCCCTAAGCCCGGTGATTGGGAGAGGTGTTCTGTCCCGCACAGTCGATTAGTAGAGCTGCAGACTCAGGGATTTGTCCCTCCAGCGTATATGGTCCCTGTCCGAGCCGGGCTCGCCACCTATAATGGCGGGGAGCAAGCGGAGAGCTTCCCCAGTCCCTCTAAGGGGGAGCGGGTGTGCCTTGTCCCTTACTTACTAAGGGGACTCAGATTTCCAATTCATCCATTCCTCCACGGGCTCCTGGAGTTTTACGGCCTTCAACTGCATAATTTCACCCCTGCTTCCATATTACACATCGCCGGCTATGTTGCCCTTTGCGAGCTATTTCTGGGCTGCAAGGCTCATTTCGAGCTGTGGAAAATGTTATTTTGCCTTGTGCCCCGCACACGGAAGGGGTCACTTTATCAAGTGGGTGGAGTCGAAATATGGTGCATCGTCGAAACCGGATACATGTCCGGTACTCCGAAGAAGACGTCCGAAGACTGGCCTTCGGAGTGGTTTTATATGGAGGACGTCCCCCTTCTAGACCCTGTTCGGCAGGGTCTTCCTGAGTTCAACAATGCTCCTCTGAAGAAACGCCGAAGCTGGCACCCACGGAGCCCCCAGGAGGAAGACAATGGAGAAGTCCTTTACCTGATGAACTGGATTAAAGCGCTGGCTCAATCAGGATTGACAATAGTCGAGGTTATGTCAATATGCATAATGCAGGGAGTGCAGCCACTTCAATATCGAGGGCACCCCCTGTGGTGTTTTAACAGGGAAGATGATGCCAGCTTCTACGGGCGTAAGGGACCAAACTCCGCAGCTGCTTTAGCAAAAATTCTGTCCGAGTTGTTCAAGGGAGAGGAAGAGGAGTTCATCCGTATCAAGCCACGGGATGGATTCTCCATGTACAACCCTCCAAGCTAGGTGAGTTATACCTCTTTAATCCCATTCTTCCCGCATTCTTCGTCGTAGGTACTCACCTTGCCATTTTATGGCAGGAACTGCGAAAAGCTATAAGGGAGGTCGACAACCCATCTCCACAACCAGAGGACCCTGGCCGGGCCCTCGGTCCGGGAGTCGAAGAGGATTCAGACATATTCGTGGAGCTGATAGACATGCAATTCTATCAATTGAGCTGCGATGACGCCATGGTGGCCATAATGGCCGACTATCCCGGACTGCTCCCTGCATCACACATAAGAAAAAACCAAAATCCCAACTCCAAAAATAGGATCCCCCTTTTAGAGACTTCACCTACCATACACATATGGTGTTTTACAGGGAAGGCATTCGGGACGCCGTGCTGAACCCACGGCAACTCGCCAACAAGAGGCACCGAAGCCAGGTAGGCCAAAAAGGAAGGCGGCCAGGACGGAGATGCCGGCATAGAGGTATGACACAAAACCTCGCTCCGTGGTTGTCGTCTTTCTCAAAATGTACTGACGTCCATGTTTGTTTAATAGAAAAAACGCTCGCCGGACTATATCCGGAGAGGCTGCCGATCACGCCTCCACCAGTCGGGCTCTAGGGCCGGACATGGAGGCGGAAGCCAACATGGGGCGGACGCCGGATGCTCCTCCTACAGAGGATGCAGATAGACTATCCACTACAAATTCAGAAGTGGAGAGCGCCATGAATCACAGGCGTCACCGGGCCATACTCAGTGACGCTTGTTTCTTGCCAGAGGCATTTGATGCCTTCAATTCCGGAGACGCGTACATCCCTGCCGCTCAAAATGGTCTAGCCAGAGCCACAGACGATTATGTAAGGGATATACGGGTAAGAAAATCTGATGATTATATGTATCAGCAGCCCCTGAGACTTGAAACAGTTGATGCAACTGATTTAAGGATCAATATTTGTGCAGGTTCTTACGAAGAAGAATTCCCAATTGTCTCAAGAGTTGGACGAGTGAAAGGCCCAGCTAGAAGCCGTTGTTGCCACATTGAAGGAGTCCAAAAAGGGTTCCCCTGGTAACACTTTTGTCTATTGCAAAGAAATGGGTACCATGCATGTATGCACACCTAACAATAGATGTTGCAGGTGGCTCTGGAGTGAATCCGGAGGCCGTGGAGGCGGATACGGCACGTGATAATCGACAGCGAAGTGCTGGCGAGCGCATGCTGACGCAAGTCAGGCAGGAGAAAAATGATCTCCAAGACGCCAATATCCTGCTGGGCGTGGAACTGAAGGATGTCCGAGCCCAGCTTGCGGACTCCGTGAAGGAGAATAAACGGCTTCCTCGCGGCATTTTTAGTAAGTGCTTGAACGAACTTTTTAAAGGAGTTCGGCGAAGAAGCCTGATAACAGCGTTATGTCTGCAGGTATGCTGATGGGTCGTCCCGGGGAGGAGATGCCCGGGTCTTTAGGTGATGTTTTACCAGAGCTCTCACAACTGCATGAACAAGTTCGACAGGTGATGCAGGGTATTGCCCAAGCCTTGTGGCCATCCGCTTCCCCGCCAGGAGGCATGGGCGAGCTTATAGAGAAGCTCAAGGGAGCACGGCGACGCTTCCGATTATGGAATATATCAGCCTGCCGACAAGGTGCAAGGGAAGCCTGGGCTATGGTGAAGACACGATATACCAAGGCTGACCCAAACCACATGGCCGAGGTCGGGCCTGTGGGGCCCGATGGGAAAGAGATCCCCGTCAGTTTAGTGTATGATCAAGTAGAATTAGCCGCAAAGTATTCCCAACAGGATTGTAGGCTAGACAGCCTGTTGGATGGTATAGAGGAAGAATTTAATCCGTCTTAGTGACTGTGTACTTCCAGTGACATATGTAATGTCCCTAGCTGGATTGTAAATCATTTGTCATGGCAGACCTTTTCGCTTCGACCTCTAGACCCGATAGTCCAGAGTGTATCCGAATACCCACTCGGTTATGTAAAAACGGGGTATGCGTGGAAACCAGGCATAGGGGTCATATGTGCTTGAACAGACAAGTACCCAACTAGCTATGTCCTAACTGCGAGACGTAGGCTAAAAACATCTGGGGGCATGTAGTAATTTAAATGAAAGTCATCTTTTATTCACCGACCGAATATTCCCTTAAGAACGCTAGCTTTCGGCTTCACCCAGTCTGAAGTACACATCCGGCTGACCCGGCAGTAACAATCGCAGAGGTGCTCCCCTTATGCGCTAGCCAAATTAACGGGAACGTAGGGCATAAATACAAGAGCCAGGCAACCCAGCTTGGCCAAAACTTAAGTCATATCGATGCATATAATGGCGAAAAAGGTACATGCGGAAGAATAACACATGTGCGGGGCATAAAGCCCGGAAAGGTAATTAGATTAAGCTTCTGTATAAGAAGCCCCCAGGTATATTGAGCACGGTTAGCGCGTCAAGATTGTGTAACCAAGACACAAGTGTAGCCCTTTAGGGCCTTGAAGAGAAAAAAGAGAAAGAAAGAGAGAGAAAACAGATGTGTAAAAAATTGATGGAGGTAAGGAGACGAACATAGAGTCCGGCGCTAGGCATAGAATCTTTGTAGTCTGGCTGCATTCCATGGGTTTGGCTCAAGTCAATTATCCGATGCATCCCGCAGACGGTACGCTCCACCGGTCAGAACCTGGTCGATAATGAAGGGACCTTCCCATTTGGGCTTGAGCTTGTTATTTTTCTTCTCCGGCAGGCGTAGAACTAGTTCGCCAGCGTTATAGGTTTTGGCCCGCACTTTTCTGCTTTGATACCTTCGAGCCTGTTGCAGATAGAATGCGGAATGGGCTTTTGCCACATCATGCTCCTCCTCTAGGGCATCCAAACTGTCCTGCCAATCGAGCTCGGCTTCTCTTTCTTCATACATGCGCACTCGAGGTGAGTCATGAATTATGTCGCAAGGCAGCACCGCCTCAGCGCCGTACACCATAAAAAACGGTGTGTATCCGGTAGTGCGATTCGTCGTGGTCCGCAGCCCCCATAGTACAGAGTCGAGCTCCTCTATCCAATGAGTGTCTGATTCCTTTAAGGATCGAACTAATCTGGGTTTAATGACGCTCATGATAAGACCATTCGCTCGTTCGACTTGACTGTTGTTTGCGGATGATAGATAGAAGCATAATCGAGCTTGATGCCCATGTTGCTGCACCAAAGTTTCAGCTCGTCGGCTGTAAAGTTTGTGCCATTGTCAGTGATGATGCTGTGGGGGACGCCGTAATGGTGTACAACCCCAGATATGAAGTCTATCACCAGTCCGGATTCAGCTGTTTTGACAGGTTTGGCTTCTATCCATTTGGTGAATTTATCCACCATGACCAGTAAGTATTTTTTCTTATGGGTTCCCCTTTAAGGGGTCCGAGCATTTCAAGCCCCCAGACCGCAAAGGGCCAAGTAATGTGGATTTTTGGAGGGCGGTAGGTGGCATGTGGCTTTGGTTTGCAAAAAGTTGGCAACCGACACAATGTTGTACCAGATGTTGTGCATCTGCCCGGGCCGTCGGCCAATAAAAACCTGTACGGAAGGCCTTGCTTACAAGGGCCCGGGTTGTGGCGTGGTGGGCGCCGAGTCCGGCATGGATTTCTGCCAAAAGCTTCCGCCCTTCCTCTTCGGAGATGCACCTTTGAAGGACTCCGGTTGTGCTTTTCTTATAAAGCTCCCCCTCGTGGACCTTGTAGGCTTTAGATTGCCGCACTATGCAACGTGCCTCATTTTGGTCCTTGGGTAGTTCCTGCCTAGTTAGGTAGGCCAGGAATGGTTCTGTCCACGGGGCGATGACGACCATTATCACGTGGGCTGAAGGTGTTATTTCGGTGGTAGAGCCTCCAATTGTGTCAGAGTGTTCGATATCTGGGGTTGTGGCCGGGTCTGGACTATTTTTGTTGGTGTCCCCTTCCCATACCACGGATGGTTTAAACAGTCTTTCCAGGAAGATGTTCGGTTGGACAGGGTCACGTTTAGCGCCGATACGGGCGAGGATGTCCGCCGCCTGGTTGTTTTCCCGAGCCACATGGTGGAATTCAAGCCCCTCGAACCGAGCTGACATTTTGAGAACGGCGTTGCGATATGCCGCCATTTTAGGATCCTTGGCATCGAAGTCTCCATTTATTTGGGATATTGCGAGGTTCGAGTCCCCATGCACCTCTAGGCGTTGGATGCCCATGGAGACTGCCATCCGGAGACCATGTAATAGGGCCTCGTATTCGGCTGCGTTCTTGGAGTCCGTGTATAGTATTTGGAGTACGTATTGCACTATATCTCCGGTGGGGGATGTCAGGACGACGCCAGCCCCCAGACCAGCCAGCATTTTCGAACCATCAAAGTGCATGATCCAATTGGAGTATGCGCCATACTCTTTAGGGAGTTCGGCTTCCGTCCATTTGGTGACGAAATCGGCCAATACTTGCGACTTAATGGCTCATCGTGGTTTGTATGTTATGTCGAACGGGAGGAGCTCGATGGCCCATTTGGCAATCCGGCCCGTGGCATCGCGGTTGTTTATTATGTCATTGAGTGGTACTTCGGAGGCCACCGTTATTGAACACTCTTGAAAGTAGTGTCGTAATTTCTGGGATGCCATGAATACCGCGTATGCTATCTTTTGATAATGTGGGTACCGTGATTTGCATGGAGTGAGGACGGTGGATACGTAATATACCGACTTTTGAAGTGGGAATTTATGTCCGTCCATCTCTCGTTCGAGGACGAGCACTACGCTTACAACTTGGTGACTTGCCGCTATATATAATAGCATTGGTTCGCCAACAGTTGGCGCGGCCAAGATTGGATTGGTGGCCAGGATGCCTTTTATTTATTCCAGTATGATTGTGGCTGCGTCCGTCCACTCGAAGTGTTCGGTAAGCCAAAGAAGGCGATAGAGGGGAAGTGCCTTTTCTCCTAATCGGGAGATAAAGCGGCTTAAATCCGCCACACATCCAGTCAATTTCTGGATTTGCTTGAGGTCAGTTGGGATAGCCAACTACGACAGAGCTTGGATTTTAGCCTGATTTGCTTCAATTCCTCTACTGGAGACGATGAAGCCCAGGAGCTTTCCGGCGGGAACGCCAAAAACGCATTTTTCCGAATTGAGCTTAATGTCGTATGTTCGGAGATTGGTGAACGTGGCCTCAAGTCGTCTATTAAAGAGTCGACGTGTCTGGTTTTAATGACCACATCATCTACATATGCCTCCACAGTCTTGCCGATCTGCTTTTCCAGACATGTTTGGATCATGCGCTGATATGTTGCGCCGGCGTTTTTGAGCCCGAAGGGCATTGTGTTAAAACATAAGGGGCCGTATGGCGTGATAAATGCTGTTGCGGCTTGATCAGACTCTGCCATCTTAATTTGGTGGTAACTGGAGTATGCGTCGAGGAAGCACACTGATTCGTGTCCTGCGGTAGTGTCGATGATTTGATCGATGCGAGGGAGTGGAAAGGGATCCTTTGGGCAAGCCTTATTAAGGTCTTTGAAGTCGACGCATAGGCGCCAGGATTTGTCCTTCTTTGGTACCATCACCAGGTTTGCTAGCCAGTCCGGATGTTTTATTTCTCTAATAAATCCGGCCTCCAGCAGCTTGGCTAGCTCTTCTCCCATGGCTTGTCGCTTAGGTTCAGAGAAACGCCGAAGATTCTGCTTGACCAGCTTGAATCCTTTTAGCACATTAAGGCTATGCTCGGCCAATCTGCATGGGATTCCTGGCATGTCTGAAGGTTGCCAGGCGAATATGTCCCAATTCTCGCCCAGAAACTCCTGTAATGCGGCGTCTACAGCGGGGTTTAATTGTGCCCCGATGGATGCTGTTTTTGTGGGGTCCGTTGGATGTACTTGGAATTTTACTATTTCATCCGCTGGTTTAAAGGAGGTGGACTTGGATCTTTTGTAAAGTATCACGTCATCCCTGTCCACCATGGAGCGCAACGCGGTTAACTCGTCCGCCACAAGGGCTTCGGATAATGCCTCGAGGGCTAGTGCGGCTATTTTATTCTCGGCGCGGAGTGCTATGTCCGGATCACTAGCTAGAGTGATGATTCCATTGGGTCTGGGCATTTTGAGCTTCATGTACTCGTGATGGGGTATGGCTTGAAAAATCGTGAATGCCTCCGGCCCTAGAAGGGTGTGGTATTCGCTACTGAATGGGGCCACTTGGAATGTAATTTCTTCGAACCTGTAATTCTCCGGAGTGCCGAATACCACATCAAGTGTGATTTTCCCAGCGCAACGTACCTCCCGACTAGGGATGATTCCTCGGAAGGTCGTACTGTTTTGCTCAATACAGTTGCTATCTATTTCCATTTTTTGGAGAGTTTCATCATAAATGAGGTTTAATCCGCTACCGTCGTCCATGAGCACCTTAGTGAGCCGAAAGCCATCCACAATTGGACTGAGGACCAAAGCGGCTGGTGCTTGGGCTGTTCGGAATTTAGGTTTGTCACTGGCATTGAAGGTGATAGTCGTGTCACTCCATGGATTTATTGCTGCCACGTGGCAAACTTCGGCAAGGCTGCGGAGTGCTCGCTTACGCCTATTATTTGAGGCGAAGGTCTTGAAGACCGTTAATACTATATTTTTATCCATGGGAAGGTGCTCTGAGGTATTTTGGGTGAGGAGATCCTCACCGCTTTTGGCCACCTGCCGGAGTACCCAACATGCTCTAAGGCTGTGTGTTGATATGGTATCCGTTGTACTATGGATTTTGCAGGGCCCGTTAAGCCAACCCTCCAATACAGTTCCACGCCCTGCCGTGGGCTTTAGCTTCTTTGTAATTGAGTCAGGCGACTTATGAGAGTGCACCCTTTTAGTCCGGACTGGGGGTTTTGTCAGAGCCGGATTATCCCAAAATTGCGTTTGGGTTTTCCAGGCACTTTCCATCGCATAGTATTTCCGTACTATGGCCGCCAAGTCAGCGAAGTGTGCTATGTCATGGCGACTTATGGCGTTGAGGACTCCCTTGTCCGTGCAATTGTTGCAAAAGAACGAAATTGCCTCTTCCTCGCGACAGTCCTTGACCTTGTTCATTACAAGGAGGAATTTGGCCCAATAGTGATGTGCTGTCTCTTGGGGCGCTTGCCTAATGTGGGAAAGATCATTTGTATCTAGGTGGGTGGGTGGATTTAAGTCCAGACCTTGACCCAATCTGTGATCCCGGGGTAGGGGAGTTTCCGATCTTGGAAGTTCGGGCTCTAGGATGTTGCCCTGTGGGTTCGGTATGCGGCCTGATTCTAGATTCAGGGTTAGGGCAGTGTCCTCCCGTGAGCGAGTATCCGGCTCGGGGAGCTCGGGAATCCGGACATAGTTCGTCGTCAGGATAGATGGAGAATCGCCGCATTGCTCCTCCACCACCGGTATCTTATGGGTGACCGGCAGAGAGTTAATCTCCCTTTGGTCGGGTTTAAGCCCGATCCGATCATAGTCTGTAGTGACTCCCAGAGCGGCGATGCGATCCAAGAGCTCGTTCAAAGAGGAGAGCTCCATTGGATCCATCTGCTCGGCAAATTTCGAGCCGATGTGGAGGCTATTTTCGATGACCTGAGAAGTCATCGTCCGCGCCGCGGCCGAGCGGGCGGTCATGACGAAGCCGCCTAGTCGGAGAGTTTGGCCTACAGACAGGGCTCCCCCAAAGGTGGTGTTGTCCTTGACAACGAGGCGAGCCATCCTCCTTATGATGATGACATAGTGGTACTCTCAATGAAAGCACCAATGTCGGTGTCAAAACCGGTGGATCTCGGGTAGGGGGTCCCGAACTGTGCGTCTAAGGCGGATGGTAACAGGAGGCTGGGGACATGATGTTTACCCAGGTTCGGGCCCTCTTGATGGAGGTAATACCCTACGTCCTGCTTGATTGTTCTTGATGATATGAGTATTACAAGAGTTGATCTACCACGAGATCAAAGAGGCTAAACCCTAGAAGCTAGCCTATGGTATGATTGTATGTTGTCCTATGGACTAAAACCCTCTGGTTTATATAGACACCGGAGGGGGCTAGGGTTACACAAGGTCGGTTGCAAAGGAGGAGATATACATATCCGTATTGCCTAGCTTGCCTTCCACGCCAAGTAGAGTCCCATCCGGACACGAGACGAAGTCTTCAATCTTGTATCTTCATAGTCCAACAGTCCGGCTGTCTGGAGACCCCCTAATCCAGGACTCCCTCACAAAAGCTCAAGCTTGGGGATGCCCCGGTTGGCATCCCACCTTTCTTCTTCAACAACTATCGGTTAGTTTCGGTTGATCCTAAGTTTTTGCTTCTTCCCATGATGTTTGCCATTCTTAGAATGCCATTTTACTTTGTTTTGCTTGCTGTTTGAATAAAATATCAAGATCTGAAATTATTAAATGGGAGATTCTTCACATAGTTGCATAATTATTCAACTACTCATTGATCTTCACTTATATCTTTTGGAGTAGTTTGTCATTTGCTCTAGTGCTTCACTTATATCTTTTAGAGCACAGTGGTGGTTTTATTCTAGAGAAATAATTGATCTCTCATGCTTCACTTATATTATTTTGAGAGTCCTTTAGAACAGCATGGTAATTTGCTTTTGATATAATAAAAACTTTCATATAAGTGCATCGAATACTAAGAGAAGTTTGATACTTGATGATTGTCTTGAGATAAGGAGATAGTGATATTAAAGTTGCACTAGTTGAGTAGTTGTGAATTTGAGAAATACTTGTGTTGAAGTTTGCAAGTCCCGTAGCATGCACCTATGGTGACCATTGTGTAACAAATTAAAAACATGAGGTGTTATTTGATTGTCTTCCTTATGAGTGGCGGTCGGGGACGAGCGATGGTCTTTTCCTACCAATCTATCCCCCTAGGAGCATGTGCGTAATGCTTGTTTTTTGATGAATTGTAGATTTTTGCAATAAGTATGTGAGTTCTTTATGACTAATTTTGAGTCCATGGATTATACGCACTCTCACCATTCCATCATTGCTAGCCTCTTCGGTACCGTGCATTTCCCTTTCTCACCTTGAGAGTTGGTGCAAACTTCGCCGGTGCATCCAAACCCCTCGATATGATACGCTCTATCACACATAAACCTCCTTATATCTTCCTCAAAACAGCCACCATACCTACCTATTATGGCATTTCCATAGCCATTCCGAGATATATTGCCATGCAACCTTCCACCGTTCCGTTTATTATGACACACTTCATCATTGTCATCTTGCCTTGCATGATCATGTAGTTGACATCGTATTTGTGGCAAAGCCACCATGCATAATTTATCATACATGTCACTCTTGATTCATTGCCCATCCCGGTACACCGCCGGAGGCATTCATATAGAGTCATATCTTGTTCTAGTATCGAGTTGTAATCATTGAGTTGTAAATAAATAGAAGTGTGATGATCATCATTAATAGAGCATTGTCCCAAAAAAGAGAAAGGCCAAAGAAAAGGAAGGCCCAAAAAAAGAAAAAAAGAAAATAAAAAGGGGCAATGCTACTATCCTTTTTCCACACTTGTGCTTCAAAGTAGCACCATGATCTTTATGATAGAGAGTCTCTTGTTTTGTCACTTTCATATACTAGTGGGAATTTTTCATTATAGAACTTGGCTTGTATATTCCAACAATGGGCCTCCTCAAGTGCTCTAGGTCTTCGTGAGCAAGGAAGTTGGATGCACACCCACTTAGTTTCTTTTGTTGAGCTTTCATACATTTATAGCTCTAGTGCATCCGTTGCATGGCAATCCCTACTCCTTGCATTCAAATCAATTGATGGGCATCTCCCTAGCCCATTGATTAGCCGGGTCGATGTGAGACTTTCTCCTTTTTGTCTTCTCCACATAACCCCCTCATTATATTCTATTCCACCCATAGTGCTATATCCATGGCTCACGCTCATGTATTGCGTGAAAGTTGAAAAAAAGTTTGAGATTACTAAAGTATGAAACAATTGCTTGGCTTGTCATCAGGGTTGTGCATGATGAGAGCATTCTTGTGTGACGAAAATGGAGCATGACCAAACTATATGATTTTGTAGGGATGAACTTTCTTTGGCCATGTTATTTTTTTTGCTTAGTTAGTATGCTTGAAGTATTATTATTTTTATGTCAATATTAAACTTTTGTCTTGAATCTTATGGATCTGAACATTCATGCCACAATAAATAAGATTACAGTGATGATTATGTTAGGTAGCATTCCACAACAAAAATTCCGTTTTTATCATTTACCTACTCGAGGACGAGTAGGAATTAAGCTTGGGGATGCTAATACGTCTCCAACGTATCTATAATTTTTGATTGTTTCATGCTATTATATTATCTATTTTGGATGTTTATGGGCTTTATTATGCACTTTTATATTACTTTTGGGACTAACCTATTAACCCAGAGCGCAGTGCCACTTTCTGTTTTTTCCCTTGTTTTAGTGTTTCGCAGAAAAGGAATATCAAACGGAGTCCAAACGAAATGAAACCTTCAGGAGCGTGATTTTTGGAATGAACGTGATCCAGGAGACTTGGAGTTGAAGTCAAGGATGCTTTGAGGTGGCCACGAGGCAGGGAGGCACGCCCTACCCCCTAGGCGCGCCCCCCACCCTCGTGGGCCCCTCGTGGCTCCCCTGACCGACTTCTTTTGCCTATATATGTCCATATACCCTAAAAACATCAGAGAGCAGAATAGATCGGGAGTTCCACCGCCAGAAGCCTCCGTAGCCACCGAAAACCAATCTAGGCCTGTTCCGGCACCCTGTCGGAGGGTGCAATCCCTCTCCGGTGGCCATCTTCATCATCCTAACGCTCTCCATGACGAGGAGGGAGTAGTCCACCCTCGGGATTGAGGGTATGTACCAGTAGCTATGTGTTTGATCTCTCTCTCTCTCTCATGTTCTTGAGTTGGCACGATCTTGATGTATCGCGAGATTTGCTATTATAGTTGGATCTTATGATGTTTCTCCCCCTCTACTCTCTTGTGATGAATTGAGTTTTCCCTTTGAAGTTATCTTATCGGATTGAGTCTTTAAGGATTTGAGAACACTTGATGTATGTCTTGCATGTGCTTATCTATGGTGACAATGGGATATCACGTGATCCACTTGATGTATGTTTTGGTGATCAACTTGCGAGTTCCGTGACCTCGTGAACTTTTGCATAGGGGTTGGCACACATTTTCGTCTTGACTCTCCGGTAGAAACTTTGGGGCACTCTTTGAAGTACTTTGTGTAGGTTTGAATAGATGAATCTGAGATTGTGTGATGCATATCGTATAATCATACCCACGGATACTTGAGGTGACATTGGAGTATCTAGGTGACATTAGGGTTTTGGTTGATTTGTGTCTCAAGGTGTTATTCTATTATGAACTCTATGATAGATTGAACTGAAAGAATAGCTTCGTGTTATTTTACTACAGATCTTGAATAGATCGATCAGAAAGGATAACTTTGAGATGGTTTCATACCCTACAATAATCTCTTCATTTTTTTCTCCGATATTAGTGACTTTGGAGTGACTCTTTGTTGCATGTTGAGGGGTAGTTAAATGATCCAATTATGTTATTATTGTTGAGAGAACTTGCACTAGTGAAAGTATGAACCCTAGGCCTTGTTTCCTAGCATTGCAGTACCGTTTATGCTCACTTTTATCATTAGTTACCTTGCTGTTTTTATATTTTTAGATTACAAAAACCATTATCTACTATCCATATTGCACTTGTATCACCATCTCTTCTCCGAACTAGTGCACCTATACAATTTACCATTGTATTGGGTGTGTTGGGGACACAAGAGACTCTTTGTTATTTGGTTGCACGGTTGTTTGAGACAGACCATCTTCATCCTACGCCTCCCACGGACTGATAAACCGTAGGTCATCCACTTGAGGGAAATTTGCTACTGTCCTACAAACCTCTGCATTTGGAGGCCCAACAACGTCTACAAGAAGAAGGTTGTGTAGTAGACATCACTCTTCCAAGTTATCAAAGTGTAAAATTACTCGACAACAGTCCATTGTGAGCCGTTTAATATGAGATAAGTTTTTTCTCCAGGCCTTTAAGGCATAACACAAGCGCTTGAACTTAACTGACAAAACTGCAGAAGCAGACAGATCAACAAACACAGGCAGTTCCCAAGAACGTCTGACACAGTCCATAAACCCTAGCATGTCCACCTAATAATTTTCAAACCGAAAAACCCTAGCCTTGGGTATATTTGTATCAATAGAAACCACACAAGGCACATGATCCGAAGATGTTTTTGCTAGAGGCAGAACAATTGTATTAGGATAGAAAGAAATCTAGTGTGAAGTTGTGAAAAACTAGTCCAGCTGCTCTAATAAAGGTGCTCTTGCATATTGGACCAAGTAAAACTCCTACCCTTCAGAGGTAATTCAAGCAGACCTAAGTGTCCAATAATTTCATTAAAGATGAAGAGGTCATTAACATCACCCCCGGTCTGTTTCTAATATCCAAAGAACAAATGATGTTGAAATCTCCTAACAATATCCAGTTTTCATCCGTGGGGATATTCAGGTGATACAACCAGTTAACAAAGTTATCTCTAGGAGGACCATCCCAGGATCCATAAACTGATACTAGGGTCCACTTCTCAGCATTATGGACTGATTGGAAAGAAACAACGACTCCAAAACTCTGTATCTGAACCAGAGTCCCCTTAAAGATTGAGGAATTCCAAACTACCAGAATGCCACCTGAGGCACCTACTGACGGAGCAAACACAAAATTGTTAAAGTGCCTTGGACAGAAGGCTCGAATTTTGCGAATATCAAAATCATCACACTTTGTCTCCTGCAAGCATACAATAGAGCATTGACTTTCCTCGATCTTTGCTCTCACATCCCTCCGACGAGCTTCAGAATTCAAACCACGAACATTCCAACACATCACATGCCAATTACGACAAGTTGTACTATCCATAAGAAACCATCATAAATAAGTCTAGTATTGCTAAGCATAACAGAGCAGAATAATAACACAGCCACAAGTAACAAAAGGGCATAGAGATCAACAAGTTCAGGTAATAAGTAGCAACCAGCAAAAGAAAAACTATGCCGGGCACAACCCCTCCGTCCTGGAGCATAAAACCTAGGTTCACACATCATCGGACACTTGGTCAGAAGAAGATTTCTTTGGAGGAGCCGTAAGCTTCTCTTGTGTAAGCTGGTCTTCAGAGATACCAAGATGAGCACCTATTGCCTGCATCTCTGAAATTGGTGTTGGTGGAGGTATCGCCTGCGCTGCTTCTTCAGGTTCATTAACTATGACCTTGGCCTTCTTAGCAAGCGGACGCCTCAATGTTGATGCCTTGATGGGAATTGCAGAAATAGGTTTGTAACCCGAGGCCTTGGCAGAGCTGCGTGTCATGCGCCTGGTGGAGAAATCTGGAGTTTATGAAATTGCAATAGTTGCTCTTTGGGCACGTCTAGTCTCACGTCCATGCTTGCCAAGTACAGCAGGTAAAACAAACGAGAACTGAAAATCTCCTTCAAGGTGCTGTGACTGAATGTCCTCTACAGAGTTCTGGGTTAAGCTGTCAACTTGTGGTGCATCAATCTCCACATGTTCAGACTGAATTTCCTCTGTGACAACATAAGTTTTGGGTGTTGCCAGTTCTGTATACTGCAGCAGATAACCAAATCTTTCCCCATAGTTCTTGGGCCATCCACAAGTTGTGAGCAAAGATGACCACTGCTTGTTGACTGGCAAAGGAGCTGGCACTTTCTTGATGAAAAATTCAGGCATGAGCGAGCGAAAAGACCTCTCCCAAATGAGGTGAGTAGGTAGAATAGGGCCCTACACCACTCGAACAATTCCAAGTTGGATCGGGTCCAATGGTGCCATTGGATGCTGTGCAACTAGGTCATTGAGTGGCTGCTATACTTCTTCCATATCCATCTCATTGTCAGAGTCCAATGAGGGGTTTAAGACCATCGAATTCTGCTCTTGGACTTGTTCATGCTGCTGCTCTAGTGCATCTGCCTGTTGCTATGGTGGCTGTTGAATTTGCTCATCCCATGGGCCCCATTCGGCATCATGGTTCATGTTCTCTCCCTAGCCACCAGCATTATAGCCATTGTTAACTGGATTATGATGTGGTGGCACTGCATTCCACCCAAGCGCTGCATATGGTGGCATAGCCTAAAAGGGTTGCGAAGGATTCACTCCTGGCAAAGGGTGTGCATTGCCATCCAATGGCATCGGCTCCTCATCCTTAGGTATCATGGCATCAGAAATTCTCCAGTAAGAATAAAGCAACCAACAGTCCATGATACAACAACTCCTCCCCAATTTGCAAATTCCTAGAAAACAATAGAGTGTGGAACCAGGGCATTATCTGGGAAAGATACTCGAACAAGATGACGATCTCTTTGATTCCAATAGTGAAACTGGCCAAATGTTCCAACCATATCCGCCAAGCACTGAGTATTGCGGTAATCAAGTGGCACTCCAATGAACATGAGCCAACTAGTCCAATGTCCATGGATGGCCCTGAAACTCTCTCCTTGGTTGTGCGGAATAAATCTGACAAAGAACTCTTCCCCATCTTCATCCACTCCCAGAGGAAAAGGTGGGTGCTGCGTAAACGAGCCACGCACAACTGGATCTTCCATCTCAAAAAGCCCCACCCATTGAAACCAAGTCTAAGCAGAGAGCATAGGGACATACAGAGTCTGGGTAAGGAAATAAAGAACCTTGAATCTGCGAATCGCAACCAGATGAGCTGGTGGTAGCGTCTCAACAATGGCCACCATATATTGCTCATGGGAGCGAGGAAATGGAATTGCCGGCGTGTAGTAAGTCCGTGGAAGCCGATACTCGCCACCATCATGATGTCGTATCCAACAGGGACGAACCGATGCGGATCGATCATGTAGACCGCCATTGGGGACGAAGACGATGGTGCTGCTAGTGGAGAGGAAGCAGGAATGGCAGATGATGCTCGTGGGCTTGGCGGCGATGGGTAGGAGGTCGACGATTGGTGATTTTTGGGAGGCGGAGGTGTCTGGCTTGGAGAAACCAAAGAGACCAGGGAGTTGTCTTTCTTGGCGCGGGCTCCAAAGCCTTTGGATGGGACTTTTGGCACCCAAAAGGAGGAATTGGGTGGTTGGCTAGTGCAATCCCGTTTAATGTGACTAGACCGGAAGCAATTCCTACACCGAACCCGCACTACAAAAAAAGACACTTCCGTGATGATACGTGTTTGTCACAGTAGGTCACTTTTTCTGTCATGCATGTACATCCATGACAAATTTATGACAGAATCAAGATAGTCATACCTGTGTTGTCATAGAAGTGTTCCATGACATTACCAAAATTATCATCATGGAAGTGTCCACTTCCATGATGATAAATTGCGCGTCATGGAAGTGATTTCGTCAAGGGTGACCGACACGTGGCATCCACCATAACGGAACGCCGTTAAGCTATCGGGTCCGGTTTTGGATCCGATAACCCGCTAACAGCCCGGACCAATGAGGATTTTCCACGTGTAATATTCTCATTGGCCGGAGGAAACACGTGCTGGCTCACTGTTGGGATAGATGTCATCCATTCATTGGACAGGAGGCGCCTATGATACGTCAACATGTGGCACGGCCCAACAAAGGCCCATTCCAGTGAAAAGGCTGGCCCGTTTGACTTGTTCAAAAGGTAACGGGCCGGCCTGCAGAAATCCTGTTAACGTCATGTTCGTATATAGCCATTTACGGCCCGCTAACTCACGTCTCATTACGGCCTATCCGAATTAAGCCCAGTAGCTTCATCTGGACCTTCCAATATGATTCTAGCCCGTTATAATGTCCGGCCCATGTATGGCCCATGATATCTTTTGGCCCAAACGAGACCATTTGTAACTCTTGGCCCATTAACGACCCGTGGTGAATCTGGCCCTCAATGAACAGTGTACCCCTTTATACCCATTAATGGCCCATTATTCCATTGGGCCGTTTCCAACCTGTGTTATCTTTCAGCCTTCTCAGGGCCCATTTATTCTTGGGCTCATTTCCAGCATTCGGTTACTTACGGCCCGTCATTGGGCTTTTCTACCTGCGGGCCAAATTCAGCCCGCGGTTACAATCGGCCCGTTTGCGGCCCGTTACTCCGTTTGGCCGTTTTCATAACGTCATCAAATACGGCCGATTAATGACGGCCTGTTATTGTCGGCCCATGAATGGAAGATTCCAAATCTAGCCCGTTTACGGCCCATAATGCGGTCTGTTATTGGCCCATGTTTGGCCTATCGATCATACGACCCGTAGAAGGCCCATTGATGCTAGGGCCCGTAGAAGGCCCATTCTTTCTACGGCCCTAAGAAGGCCCATTGTTTCTACGTCTCGTAGGAGGCCCATGGTAACTACAGTAAATATGTAGCCCATGGTTATTGTGGCCTAGTTTTTAAAAATAGGTTATTGCGGCCACTAGCAAACCGCGGAAAAAGAACAGCACTGACTACAAGCAAACAAATAAACAAGACAACAAGGAATTAAATAAGAAAACAACTTATGCTAGGCTATCCCGGCTATTACACATATTACATCCACTGGGCATCAAAGTTCGCCACCAGTACAAATATAGGGAACAAAGCAGCATATCATATACACTGGTTGTCAAAGTTGGCGACCAATGCAAATAAACGTCGTAGCAAAACAAGTCTAGAACTGAAACCACTTCAAAAGATCTCAAGAAACAATATCCTGGGTACCCATAATGCTGGAAAGATGCTTAGCAAGCTTATTAACTTTCTCTTGTTTGGCGCTTAAATCCTCCAGCGGTTGCTGTTGCACCCGAAAGTATGCATCTGAATTCTACAGGGACTTTCTCAGTCCTTCAGCTTCCTATCACAGCACATCTGATCGATGTCTTTCAACTTGAAGTTCAGACTCAAGAAGACGAACTGATTCAAGCAGGGAGTTCGAAGAGCTTGTGCCAGTAGTAGCGGCCAGTAACTCGAACACTACATCAAGACGGGACTTTGAGGTTCTCTCACTGTCGTCAAGGTAGTTTTTATCAGCTTTCTTGGAGACCAACAGGGATGTCTCACTATCTTGAACCTTATCTCCATTACTTCTTGTACCATTGCATAACGGGGTACTGTTCTCCAATATTTTGTCCGCATTCTAAAAGAGAAACAAGCAGACACATCATAGGATTACCATGTTGTATATGGAACTCATTTTGGTAAATCAGTTCAGTAGTAAAGTGCATAGGATAACAGCATGAAACAAACATATATCTATTTACCATGGTCACTGTATGGTCTATATCATTCTAGTTTTTGTTGCCAAATCAAGATAGAGACACAATCCAAGTAATATTTCTTCAAGACAAAGCAGAATAGACAGAATATAAGTGTGGGAAACTATAGAGCAATAACAACACTTGTAATGTGCATGACATGAGAACATAACTTTTTATTCAATCGAAACTGAAATCAACATAGAGCAAGTTACAACAGCAAACCAGTTAAAGAAACAGGTTTAAAACATACCTATTGCGCCATTGGAGTTTCAATTCCATCCTTCAAATTTGAAAATAGTTGGTCTGAGTAAATACAGTGATGCAAGAGCAAAGGAGTATGAACCATAGCTACAGAACCTGACCTGAGAACAATTCTTCTTCTCCTTCAAGCGTTGAGTTGGGATTCGGAGTGGTGGTCCTCGTGCTTTGGGCACTGCAGTTCCCTTACTAACTGCTCGTGTTTGGGTGCTCTGTGGTGGAGACGGTGCTGTGTCAACTGGAACTGGGTTACTATCTGCTGGGGTTGGTGTCGTGGGATTGTCACGGCAGATGTCCTAGTGTGAGGACTTAGTCGTGGAGCCATCGCAACATAGTTAACTTAAAGGGGTTAAAGCGGACAAAGGATGCAAGGAATTATACTGGTTCGACCCCTTACGATGGGATTGCTATGGTTTTGATGACCAGCGAGCGAATACGCTTTGCCTGGCTCTCAAGTTGTTGTTTTCTTGTCCTTAAACCGCCGCCGGGTCGTCCCTTTATATACACAGGTTGACGCCCGGCGGTTTACAGAATCCCGGCCGGCTCATAAATGTGTCCGACTCGGTTTCTATCCTTTCCTATCTTACAACACAAGTTACACACTTTATGGCGGTTTATGTCTACGGGCCCTAATCCGCCTTTGGGCCCTGGGCCTTTAGATCTCTTATAGTAAAGCGCCATGCTCCTTGTCTTCATGGGCTTTGTGGGAGTCCTGGATTAGGGGGTCTCCAGACAGCCGGACTATCTCCATTGGCCGGACTGTTAGACTATGAAGATACAAGATTGAAGACTTCGTCTCGTGTCCGGATGGTACTCTACTTGGCATGGAAGGCAAGCTAGGCAATACGTATATGGATATCTCCTCCTTTGTAACCGACCTGGTGTAACCCTAACCCTCTCCGGTGTCTATATAAACCGAAGGGTTTTAGTCCGTAGGACAACAATCACAACATACAATCATACCATAGGCTAGCTTCTAGGGTTTAGCCTCTCTGATCTTGTGGTAGATCTACTCTTGTACTATGCATATCTTCAATATTAATCAAGCAGGACGTAGGGTTTTACCTCCATCAGGAGGGCCCGAACCTGGGTAAAACATCGTGTCCCCTGCCTCCTATTACCATCCGGCCTAGACGCACAGTTCGGGACCCCCTACCCGAGATCCGCCGGTTTTGACATCGACATTGGTGATTTCATTAAGAGTTCCTCTGTGTCGTCGCCGTTAGGCTTGATGGCTCCTACTATCATCGATAGCGATGCGATCCAGGGTGAGACTTTTCTCCCCGGACAGATCTTCGTATTCGGCGGTTTTGCACTACGGGCTAATTCGCTTGGCCATCTGGAGCAGATTGAAAGCTACGCCCCTGGCCATCAGGTCAGATTTGGAAGTTTGAGTTACACGACCAACATCCATGGGGACTTGATCTTTGACGGATTCGAGCCACAGCCAGGCGCGCCGCACTGTCGCGATGGGTATGACCTAGCTCTGCCACCGGACGATACTCCAGAGGCCGCGCCCGCATCAGCTCCGATGCTTAGCTCGGAGCCAACTGCGCCAATCGAGGACGGGTGGCTAGACACCGCCTCAGGGGCTGCAGTCTCGACGGCGATCGAGCCAAACACCAGCATAATCCTCTGCATAGCCCGTGACTCCAAGGTGCCAGACTCTCTTCCGGACCCCGAACCATCCGCGCCCCTGCCAATCGAATCCGATTGGGCGCCGATCATGGAATTCACTGCTGCGGATATCTTTCAGCACTCGCCCTTCGGCGACATTCTGAATTCACTAAGGTCTCTCTCTTTGTCAGGAGAGCCCTGGCCGGATTATGGCCAACAGGATTGGGATGCGGACGACGAAGAAATTCGACGCCCACCCACCACCCACTTAATAGCCACTGTCGATGACTCAACCGACATGCTCGACTTCGACTCCGGAGACATCGACGGTATGGACAACAATGCGGGAGGCGAAGAGAAACCACCGCCCACAGGGCGCTGGACGTCCACTTCATCATATGACGTATACATGGTGGACACGCCAAAAGAAGACGACGACGAGGAACGGAAGGACGCACCGAAGGCTTGTTCCCTCGAGAAGCAGTCAAAGCGGCGGCGCAAGTGCCGCCCCAAATCCCGCCTCGCCAGAAATAACGATCGCACAGACCCAATGTTGGAGCAGGGCGAACCACTGCCGGACCACGGCAATACGGAGAATCAAACCGAACAAACCAATTCTGTCAAAGATAATAGTCCGGACGACACAACGCCGGACAGGCACCCGGAGTAGCAGAATGCCCGTCAAAGGCTTGTTGCCACCGCGAGGAGTCTGAAAAAGCAGAAGCGAAGGCTCAAGGCTGCGCATGACACGCTCCAAATCAGATGGAGTAAAGTACTCAACACAGCAGCAAAGTACGGCGACAATCGCCCCACCAAGAGCTACCCAAAGCGGAAGTTGCTACCTGAATTCGATGAGGAGGCCTCAGACCCCTCACAACGAAAAATCAAAACAGCCACCTAGTCGGATAGACGACCTCACGGCCAACATAGAGCGGCAAACAATGCCACTCACAAGACAATATGCGATTCACGCGAGGGCTTGCACCAAAAGGACAGCGCAACCAGATCCATCTATGGACCACGCAAGCGCGCCCCAGCATACGATATAACACAACAAACATCCGAACAACGCGGTACACCCAGATACAGGGGTGCCGCACACCCCCTATGTTTCACCGACGAGGTGCTGGATCATGAATTTCTAGAGGGATTCAAACCTGTAAACATAGAGGCATACGACGGAACAACAGACCCTGGGGTCTGGATCGAGGACTATATCCTCCACATCCATATGGCTCGAGGAGATGATCTCCACGCCATCAAGTACTTACCACTCAAACTCAAAGGGCCAGCTCGTCACTGGATTAAAGGCCTCCCTGAAAACTCCATTGGAAGTTGGGCAGAGCTCGAAGACACTTTTCAGGCAAACTTTCAAGGGACTTATGTCCGACCTCCGGACGCGGATGATTTGAGTCATATAACTCAACAGCCCGGAGAGTCAGCCCGAAAGCTTTGGAACAGGTTTGTTACTAAAAAGAACCAAATTGTCGACTGTCCGGACGCCGAAGCCTTGGTAGCTTTTAAGCACAGCGTCCGTGACGAATGGCTTGCCCGACACCTCAGCCAAGAAAAACCGAGAACAATGGCAGCATTAACAAGCCTCATGACCCGCTTTTGCGCGGTTGAGGACAGCTGGCTAGCCCGATGCAGCACCAGCGACCCCAGTACATCTGAAGTTAGAGATGAAAACGGGAAATCACGGCGCAACAGCAATAACAAACGCCGGAATAAAGGAGACAGCACGAAGAGCACGGCAGTAAACGCCGGATTCAAAAGGTCTCGGCCAGGTCAGCAAAAGCCGCCCTCTAAAGGCGCCAGAGATGAACTGTCCAGCCTAAATAAAATTCTGGACCAAATATGTCAGGTCCATAGCACCCCTGGCAAACCAGCCAATCATACCCACAGAGAATGTTGGGTCTTCAAGCAGTCCGGCAAGCTCAACACTGTACACAAGGGGGAGGATACACAAAGCGAAGATGAGGATGAGCCTCTCAAGGAAGACACTGGGGAACAAAATAAATTTCCACCAGAAGTCAAAACAGTAAACGTGTTACACGTGATCAATGGAAGAAACAAAACAGCACTCCCAGAAAAATATGCCCGAAGGCCTATCACCTTAGAGCCCTGCCACTGGTCGTCTCAACCGATCACTTTCGACCATCGTGATTACTCAGCAAGTATCCGGCATGCAGGATGGGCTGCCCTGGTATTAGACCCAATAATTGACGGATACCACTTCACACGAGTCCTGATGGATGGTGGCAGCAGTCTAAACCTGATATACCAGGATACAATCCGCGAAATGGGGATAGACCCAACAAAAATTTTCCATAGCAATATTACCTTTAAAGGTGTAATGCCAGGCCCAGGGGCTCATTGCACGGGCTCCCTGCTACTAAAAGTTATATTCGGCTTCCCCAATAACTTCCGTGGCGAACATTTAACCTTCCACATCGCTCCATTCCAAAGTGGCTATCAAGTACTACTCGGACGCGAAGCTTTCGCTCGCTTTAATATAATACCACACTACGCTTCCCTCACACTCAAGATGCCCGACCCATGTGGCATCATTACAGTGAACGGAAGTATTAAGCGCGCCGAAGAGCGTGCGGCTGCCCTGGCAGCCGCACACTAAAAACGGCCTCACCAACTAAAGCATTTAGCAGGTCGTCATGACCTCGGACACGGTTAGACGAGTCCAGCGCAGCTATATGCAATTTATACCGGATCAATGATCACACCCCTCTTACAAATAGAAGGGGCTCAACGTGCGCAGACAAGTGGAAATTCTTACTCACCTTGAATTATACATGGTTTCTTTAAAAACTATCTTTTTGCACGACAGCTTTTTCACCTAAGATCCTCTCTTTTACAGATAATCATCGTGCTACACTCATCCAGGATACGGCACAACAAAGACATAGGCGCAGACGTGAAGCAGGGACCCGCTCCAAGGATTCTTTTTTGATTAAGACCCTGCGTAAACCTTTTTTACTGTCTCTTGTTGATACATATCCACCGAATTCTCAGCACAGTTGAGAAGGATGCTGATATCTTGGCATGTGGCCATGTCAGAATAATGCACGTACCTGGACACAAGGGGCTTCTTACAAGCGGCACTATTTCGGACCAGTTTATACCATAAAGACCGAATACCTTAGGGAGTGTTCGACGTCGCGAGTTTAGCCTTATATGCATCAGCTCTGAATCATTGTCTTTGGTCAAATGTTGGGTTTGCCCGGCTCCTATGTTTTGGTGCCTTATGTTCCGCTTTACCGGCTAAGGTAGCACCAGGAGAACTACTGCAACTGTGCCCTGGTTCATCCGTACGAGCACCTCAGTAGAGAAAGCCGAAAACTGACTGTCATGATATAGCGTGAGACTGGTCAACCACTCGATGACCTATCGGAATGTTAGAATTCCTCCGCCTTAACGAAGGGCCATTTTCCGGCCAGGCATGTATGCACCCCGCGATCGGGAGAGTGCGGAGCCACCAGGGGCTATCTAGTAGCCCCACTGTCAAACTCCTATGGCTAAGTGAAAGTGTTAAAGCATTATAGTCCGGTTGCCTCGCTCGCTGCGCTATCACCTCCTTATTAGGACCAAGATGTTGGGTTAAGTGTGAACACACGTTTTTTGTGAGAACCTCTGCATTATATGCGTGGGGGTTGAAGCCGACGGCTGCAATCTTTCAGGTTATACACATGTATACATAAACGGCCGCACAGGAGGCTTCATACTAGTTTCAGGCAAAAGTATAAACATAGCCTTATAAAAACTTCATAAAAGCGTTGTGTTTAAAATGAGAATACATATCACTCAAACATAATATTCTTCGAGCATTGGGCCTCTATCAAATGAGCACCCTCGAGAACCTCCACGAAATAATGCTCGGCTGCCACTCGGCTTATGGCCGAACCCTGCGCCGCGACTACGGAAGCGTCCATCTCTGCCCAATATGCTTTAACACGGGCAAGGGCCATCCGCGAGCCTTCTATGCACGCCGACCTCTTCATCGCATTATTGCGCGGCACCGCACCAAGGAACTGCTGCACTAAGCTGAAAAAGCTATACGGCTTTTGCTTCTCCGGCCACAGCTGATCCACAACAGCCCTCATGGCGAGTCCGGACAACCTATTCAGTTCGGCCCATTCGGCTAGCTGGTCAGTCAATGAAAGCGGACGCTCTGGAACGGTGAACTGCGACTAGAACAGCTTGTCCACTTCACGATCTGTCTGACCTTGGAAGTACTTGGCAGCATCGGCAGCACTCGCCGCCAAATCCATATACGCATCTGCCGAACTCCACAGCCGATCCAGAGGGGCATACCGTGGATCTCCGAACTTCCTCCGTAACATGAAGGGTTTCCCAGCCGCAATATCCCTGGCTTCCCGCAGCTCCTCCTTCTTCACTCTCATAGCAGAATAGGTGTCCTTCTCCGCCGCCATGGCCTTCTCGAGGTCCGCTGCCTTTGCTCAGTTTTCCTTTTCAAGGACCCAGCAACGGTCGGCAGTGTATTTTTATTCCACGGCCATCTTGGCCATCTTCTCTTGGCTCTCGTAATGTGCGGCCTTCTCGGCCTTCAACTCTTCGGCCACCTTCAAAGCAGCGGCATTACTAATCCTCGCTTGTTCCTTGGCTCGGGCAAGTTCTGCCCTCAAGGCTTCCACGGAGGCAACTCCATCTGCAGTCACAACATATTAAAGGTATTGGCATTATGCTGCTCTTACTATGTGGCGTTCACCAGATAATAACACTTACCCTGTGCCTCGTCAAGCCTCTTGTTAACAAGCTCGAGGTCGGCGTCTGCCGCATTTAGTTGCCATTTTAATTTGGCAAACTCACTAGTCCGGCTAGCCACCGGAGCCTCCACCACCTGCACATAAGGGCAGTCTGGTTATTGCCTGAGAATATGATCCTCTGTTCGCCGCTGTTCTCTACGGGAACCAGAGTCTCAGGGGCTACTATCTACACAGGGCACACCTAACACGTGCAGTACTATCACATATTATCTTACGTACCTCATAGCCTGTCATTAGACTCATAAAGGCTTCATGTAATCCGCTTTCCGCGGACGAGATTCTCTCCATCACCGTACCCATCAGCACACGGTGTTCTTCTGAGATGGCCGCTCGCCCCACCAACTCCCTCAGAATGTCCGACCGCACACCAGACGGTGCTGGACTCTTTTGTCTGCTCTTGTCGGGACCCCGATTCTAAGTCACACTGATCTAGCATGTAACACCTCATATCACTTTGCGGCCTCACGCACGGTATTCCCACGGGTGTCGCCTTACCATGGCCCGGGACTGTTTGCGCCTTTTGGCTCACGTATATGATAGTATCGCTAGCATCCATATGATAGAGAACCCAGGCCGACATGGCTAGTCGTGAACCCAAAGCGGCACTAACCTATGGGGACATGCATACATGATTCACATCGAGCATGTTGGTCAGCAGCGTGTGAATCCGGGTTGTAGCACTGGGCTAACAGGACTTCGGATGTCATCGTGTGACATTTCCCCGAAGGGACAGACACAGGAACGAAGTGAAACACATGCCGGCCAGTCAAGTGTCCTGAGCAGTAGTGCTGGGCTAGCAGGACTCCGGTGAACCGGGCTGTAGTGGACTACTATGGCTCAAAGAAGCACTAGACTACATTTTCCCCATAAGAGAGGCTGCCAAGGATAAACAACTAGATTGTCGGATCCCACACATAGCAATACACGTCACATGTACGCATAACATGCAAGTATGTGTTGTACAACATGGCATCACAACATAACTCAAACTCATAAAGATAAAGGCCCAGAAGGGCCACATAGCATTAAATACAAACAGGGGTCACATGACCCATCATTCAGAGCATGCAAGCAATGGAAGCATTACATGTCTGAGTACAGACAACTACAAAAGAAAAAGGATGGAAAGCCTGACTATCTACAAGTCCCTCCCAAGGGTACAAGATCATAGCTGAGGTAACAAGCTACTCGTCGAAGTCCAAGCGGTACTACTAGTGTGACAGATGTCTCACTTACAAAACATAAATAAAGCAAACATGAGTACAAAGGTACTCAGCAAGACTTACATCAAATCCTATCATACATGCATTTGTATCAAGAAGGTAATGTGGGGTTTAGTTGCAGCAAGCCAGCTTTGACTCAGTGGCTATCCTATTCTACGACAACGAGAAACTTCTTTGAGATGAGGCAGCGCACACGAGTCCACTAACCACCACATCAATACACTACTATGGATTCATCCCCGTCTCCTTACGAGAAGCCATCCATAGCACTCACACTAGTCTTGAGCATTTTAGAGTATCCACTTTAAGTTGTCTATGTACCACGTAAGCATCAAAGAAGTCCATAACCGAGGACATGGCTATTCGAATAGATCATGATAACCCTGCAGGGGTGTACTTCTTCACACACGCTCTCACCACTTATCACCATGTACACGTCATGTACCTCGGCAACCTTCAAGCGGAAACCTGGCGAGGGTGTCGGCCACGACCTGAGTAACCACACAAGTCTCTTATCCATGTTTATCGCCTATTTGGGTTCCATCCGCAAGGAGATCTGGCCGGGGTGTCGCTCACGGCCCCAAACGATGTGAGCAGGTGTCAGGACCCTGACTCAATGTCACATCAATCTAGCCTGTAACACCTCATATCACTTTGCGGCCTCACGCACGGTATTCCCACGGGTGTCGCCTTACCTTTGCCCGGGACCGTTTGCGCATTTTGGCTCACGTATATGATAGTGTCGCTAGCATCCATATGATAAGGAGCCCGGGCTGACATGACTAGTCGTAAACCCAAAGTGGCACAGACTTACAGGGACATGCATCCATGACCCAACATCAAACGTGTCGGTCATCAGCAAGTGGGTCTGGGCTGTAGCTCTGGGCTAGCAGGACTCCGGTAAACCGGGCTGTAGCGGGCTAACAGGACTCCGGTACTCAATGCGTGACATTTCCCTGAAGGGACAGACACTGGAACGAAGAAGGACACATGCCGGCCAGCCTAAGTGTTCCGGAGCAGTAGCAAGCTACCATGGCTCAATGGAAACACTAGGAGACATTTCCCGGTAAGAGAGGCTACTAAAGATAAACAACTAGATAGTCAGATCCCACACATACCAAGCATTTCAATAACATACACACAATATGCTCGATATGTGCAAGTACAACATGGCATCACAACATGACTCTACGACTCAAGTATTTGTTCATTAGGCTCCGAGGAGCGGAATATTACAAACATAGGTCTCATGACCCAACATTCAGAGCATACAAGTCAAAGCACAAGCAGAAGCTATCATGTCTGAGTACAGACATCTATAAATGAAAAAGGCTGAGAAGCCTGACTATCTACCAGATCCTGCCGAGGGCACAAGATCGTAGCTGAGGTAACAAGCTAAACGTCGAAGTTCACGTGGAACTACTAGTGAGACTGAAATCTCTCTCTGCAAAAAACATAAATTAAGCAACGTGAGTACAAATGTACCCAGGAAGACTTACATCAGAACTAACTACATATGCATCATTATCAACAAAGGGGATGGTGGGGTTTAACTGCAGCAAGCCAGCTTTGACTCGGTGGCTATCCTAACTACGACTGCAAGCAACTCTTTTGAGGAGGCGCACACGAGTCCACATATTCACCAACCAATACACCACTATGGAACCGCTCCCGTCTCCCTACGAGAACGCCATCCATAGCACTCACGCTTATCTTGCGTATTTTAGAGTATCCACTTTCACTTGTCTATGAACTGATATAAGCAACCCAGAAGTCCTTTACCGCGGACACGGCTATTCGAATAGATGATGTTAACCCTGCAGGGGTGTACTTATTCATACATGTTTCCACCACTTAGTGTCTGCACACGACATGTGCTCGGCAGACTTCAAGCGAAAGCCGACGTGGGTGTAGACCACGACCTACCTAAACACTCAAGTCTCTAGTCTAGGTTTATCGCCTATTCGGGTTCCATCCATGAGGAGATCCGACCGGAGTTTCGCTCACAGCCCCAAACGATGTGTGCAGGGTTCCCGAGATACCTAACGGGTATCCGGTACACCCGGCCACGTGCCTACCACATCACAGCCCACCCCTACGGTCAGCGCTGTCCACGGCCTCCAGCATACTACAAACACCAGAAACTACTTGCAACTCCTGGACAGAGGACAAGGGTGAATAAGAAGTCGAGCGGGGTCATATTTCAGGGCCCAGTGCATGGTAGTAGCTGAATCATGGATCACAAACACAGAGCTCAGTTCCTAAGTACGGCTTCAATGAGACAACCCACCATGTACTCCTACATGGCCTCTCACCGATACCTTTTACCAAATCATGTTCACACACTTAGCTTACACACAGTAGGACAAGTTCACACACCTCTGCTTCATTCCTGATGAATCAGACCTGACTCAACTCTAAGCAGTAGCAGGCATGACAAACAAACATGAATGAGTAGGCACAACAGGGCTCAAGCAACTCCTACTCATACTAGTGGGTTTCATCTATTTACTGTGGCAATGACAGGTCATGCAGAGGATAAAGGGGTTCAGCTACCGCAGCAAGTAACAAATGACTCGTTGTTGTCCTAATGCAGTAAAAGAGAGCAGGGCGAGAGAGTAGGATTGTATCAGAATGAACAAGGGGGTTTTGCTTGCCTGGCACTTCTGAAGATAATATAGGTCTTCATCGGTGTCATCGAACAATCGTCGGAACGTCGTCTACTGAGAGGGGACAATTACCGGCAAACAAGAAAGAACACAATCAATGCGATGCAACAATATGATGCATGATAATGACATGGCAATATTCTGGTGTTTTGAGCTAATGCAGCTGTAAGCCAAATTAATTGAAGTGGAATTCAAACAAGGTTAAACTCCAACTCCAAATGTTCTTTCACAAATTACCCTAATAATGATTCATCCTATTCAGTGAGGTTAACTTGCTCAAACATGCATGATCATGGCATAAACAGATTCTTCATATTTTTCTGATCATTTTTCATATATAAATTATTTCATTCTGAGCTACGGTTGAATTTATATGATTTTTAGAAGTTTGGGGTATTTTCTGAAATTTCCTGAATTAAAATAAATCCAGAAAATCAATTACTGCGTCAGCCTGATGTCAGTGTGACATCAGCAGGTCAACGGGACACGGTCCGGGTCAAACCTGACAGTGGGTCCCGCGTGTCAGTGTAATTAGTTAAACTAAAATTACTTTAAACTAATCCTAAATAGTTAACAGGGCTGGGCCCCACCTGTCATTGACTCAGGAGAGTCAACCAGGGCCCACCCGTGGTCAAGGTCAACGCCAGCTACACCGGCGCTTAGCCGCCGGCGAGCCCGACGCGGCGGTGAGAGTGGTTTTGGCCACTCCGACGACCAAATGGGCCGCAGAGGGCATCTAGGTGGAGCTGGGGACGAGCCGAAGCTCTTGGTGGAGTTAGCTGGGGTCGGGGTGGCCAGAATCGGCGCCGGCGATGACCTAGGTGGCCGCCGGAGTTCGGCCGAGGTCGAACATGGCGCTGCGGTGCACTAGAGGAGAAACGGAAGGGCGCTGCGGGCTCCTGGGAGGGCGGCGAACTTGGTAACATGCTTGGGCGCAAGCTGGGGTGGCCCTGGCCACGGCGGCGCCATGGCCGGCGGCGAGGAGCAATCGGCTCCGGTGATTAGGGCGGCTAGAGGGTGCGTTCTGCAGCGAGAAGAGAGGGGAAAGACGGCAGGGCTCACGTAGATCACGAAGCGATGCTCGGGGTAGCTGGGGGCGTGCTGAGGATGACGAATCGTCGAGGGCGATCGCCGGCGACCGAAGCTTGAAGACGGAGTCGAGGCGGTCGTCTTGGGGCGTCCGGCGCTTGGGGCTTGCTCTAGGAGGTGTAATGGATGGTGGCGGAGCTTTCAGGCGACACGGGGAGGCGAGGGGAGCACGGTAGGCGTGGCTACGGCAAGCGGCGGCGACGAGCTCCGCTCGGGAGAGAGCCAGGGAAGGGGAGAGGCCACGGGCGAGGGAGAGAGGGGTCAGGGGGGTGCGTGGCGCTCGGGGGAGGCATCCAGAGCGTCGGGGAAGGAGAGCGGCAAGCAGGAGGTGGCTCGGCGCGTGCCGGCGTGCGGTGGCCACACGCCTCGCGTCCTTCTGGCGCGAGGTGGGAGACGGTGGCGGTTCGGTGGGCTGGGCCACTGGAATTGGGCCAGGTGGGCTGAGAGGTGAGCGCCAGGTAGGGTTTCTCTCCTCTCTGCTTTTCCTATTTCTGTTTTTTATTTTGTTCTGTGTTGTTTTAGTTTAGTAAAATACTAAACCATTTTATAAAATCCTGAAAATAGTTATGTGGCTAGAACTAAAATATACCAAACCACATAAAATGTTCCAGTATTATTGGACATATATTATTTATATATCAAATATATATCCAATGCAAATAGTTATTGAATTAATTCAAAGGCCCAAAATAAATGTTTCAGTCACTCCAAAAATATTGGTTTGCATTTTATTCTTGCCAATATTTTTCAAAGCTGAAAAGGAACATTTCCTTGGAAACATTTGAAGCAATTTTTAATGTTGATCATCATTTTTTTAAAATGATTTCTGAGGCTCTCCAATTCCCCAATTAAAATTTAAAGAAATTTAGACATGATGCATGGATGCAATGCCACTAGTTACAAGCAAGCTCTAGGGCTATGACAGCAGGGTTCCCAAGCCCACCATCCGGGTGCCAGTTGGTACACCGTGCCACTGTGCCTAGTCTGTCCCAAGCCCACCTGGCTGGGTGCCACTTGGTAGACTACTGACACTACCTACAAACACCAGAAACTAGTTGCGACTCCTGGACAAAGATCAAGTTGGTTAATAAGTCGAGAGGGGTCGAGTTACCGGAACCCAATGTGTGGTAGTATCGAGTCATTGGACAACATACATAGAACTCAATGCTTAAGGGCGGTTCTAGTGAGACAACCCACCATGTACTCCTACACGACCTCTCACCGCTACCTATACCAAATCGTGTTCACACGCTTAACTCTCAACATCAGAACATAGCACTGTACTCCAATTCATTCCCAATGAATCAGACCTGACACACTCTAAGCAATAGCAAGCATGGCATGGTAGGAACACAACAATGGCTTCAATCAACTCCTACACATGCTAGTGGGTTTCAACTAGTTACTGTGGCAATGACAGGTCATGTAGATGAATGGGTTCAACTACCGCAGCACAAAGTAGCAGTTGAAACGTTGTTGTCCTAATGCAATAATTGAGAGTAGGAGCGAGAGAGTAGGATTGTATCGGAATGAACAAGGGGGTTTGCTTGCCTGGTAGATCAACAGGGGGGCACTGCTCCTCTGACAGGTACTCTGGTTCGGTCTCCGGAGCAGGACCTATCGAGAAGGAACGGTGTCGATAATCAATACACAACCATATGCAGCAATATGATGCATGATCATGGCATGAATATGTGATGCTGATTGAGCTAATGCAACTAGCTTTTATTTGGATGAAATCCATTTGAACCAAAGATTCAAATGCATCTCCAAAATAAGCTCTTTATATAAGCCATTCATGTGTTTTCATATATACAGCATGTATAGGTTGGTTTTTCATTCATGAAAATGGTACAGATGGATAGATTGAATTTTTCTGATAATTTTTCATATATAAATTATTTCAATCTGAGTTACGGTTGAATTTCTATGAATTTTTGAAGTTTATATCATTTTCTGGAATTTCCTGATTTATTTTAATACCAAAAAATGATATATTGCGTCAGCACTATGTCAGCATGACGTAAGGGGGTCAACGGGGCTGACCAGGTCAAACCTGATGTATGGGGTCCACACGTCAGTGTCACAGGTTAAACAGAGGGTTATTTCTAATTAAACTTAAAGATTAAGGCGCCAGGGCCTACTGTCAGTGTCACTAATGGGGGGATTAGTCCTAAACTAATCTTGCCACGTCAGCATCACCGAATTAAGCACCAACGACAACATCTCGCGACGGAGGCTCGCCGGAGTTGCTCGGGCTCGCGCTACAGGCGGCGGTTTGCGACGCGGTTGGCCTCTACGGCTAGCTGGAGCTCGTGCGCATCCAGCGGTGGCAGTGAGAGGGCACAAGGTGGTCTATAGCGGTGGCAGCGGCGAGCTGGGCGGCGGCCGGAGCTCGGGTGTCGACGGAGTCGACGACACGGCGCGCGGGAGGACCAGCGGTTTGCACCTACATGTTCTACGAGAGCTCATGAACCCAACGGAGGCACGCACAGGACCATTTGGTCACCGGAGCCTCGTCGGTGACGAGCTCGTGTGGCGGCGGTATACGGGACTCGCGGTCATCAGCGTTGAAGCGAGAAATCGACCATGGGGAGAGGGGGAAAATGCTTAGGGTCTCACTGCGGTCACGAAGAGCTTCTCGGCGAGCTCGGGGAGGCGGAGACGGCGGCAAACGGGCGGTGGGGATCCACGGCGGCCGGCGGTGAAGAAGACGATGGTGGCAACGATGGAGGTCGTCCGGAGGTGCGTGGCTCGGCGAGGAAGTAGCCGGCGATGTGGCGGAGGTTCTGAGCACGAGGAGAGGGCGAGGGAGAGGCGGTGGCTACGGCAACGGCGAACGGCGGTGATGAACGCGCTCAGTCGCGAGCGAGAAAGCGAGGGAGAGGAGAGGAGAGGACTGGGGAGAGTGAGAGGGTCTGGGAGCGCGTGGCGTCGTCGGGTGCCTCCAGCGGTGAGCAGGGAAGCATGAGGTGGCCGGGGTGTGCTCGCGCGCGGCGACCACGCACCCTTCGTCCTCCTGGCAAGAGGAGGAAGACGACAGGGGAGGTGGGGATGGGCCGGGCTGGCTAGCCAGCTGCGTCGGCTTCTCTCCTGGGCCAGGTAAGCTAGGTGAGGTTTTTCCCTTTTTGTTATTCTTTTCTATTTTCTAACATTTGTTTTGATTTGATTTTTATACCAAATCATTTCATAAACTTATGAAATTTATTATGTGGCATGTTTAAAAGTATTCAAGGCCACTTGCAAACTTTCAGAGTTATTGGATCATATTTGAAATATATCAAATATAAATCCAATGCAAATAATTATTGAATTAATTCCAAAAGTCCAAAATAAATACTTATGAGCTCCTGAAAATGTTGGTTTGAATTTTTTCTGTGTCCAACATTTCAGAGAGCAACATGAGCATTTTCTTGGACCCTTTTTAGAGCAATTTTTTTATTTGGGTCATTTCCAGAATGATTCTGAGGGTTTCACAAATCCCCATTTCAATTTTAAATGTAATTTAAACATGATGCACAAATGACTAGCTGGTCTAGGTCATACCGGAACTAGGGATGTGACAACTCGCCCCCACTCGAAGAAATCTCATCCCGAGATTCAGGAGTTGGCGGAAAGAAAGCGGGGTACTCAAGTCGAAGACGATCTTCACGCTCCCAGGTAGCTTCTCTCTCAGAATGATGAGACCACTGAACCTTGAGAAACTTGATGTTATGACGTCGAGTGACACGCTCTTCTTGATCCAGAACGCGGACGGGGTACTCTCGATAAGTTAGGTTATCTTGGAGATCAAGCGTTTCATGGTCCACTCCGTGGATGGGATCCGAGAAGCAACGCCTGAGTTGAGAGACGTGGAAGACATCATGCACTCGAGAAAGATGTGGGGGTAGTTCCAACTGGTAGGCAACCTCTCCTCGTTTAGCGAGAATGAGAAAGGGACCAATGTAACGAGGAGCCAACTTGCCCTTGATACCGAATCGATGGGTACCCTTCAAAGGGGTAACCCGAAGGTAAGCTTTGTCGCCAACTTCATAAGCCACTTCCTTATGACTACGGTCATACTGGCTCTTTTGACGAGATTGGGTTGTTTTCAAATTCTCACAAATGATGCGAACTTGCTCTTCTACCTCCTGGATCATATCCGGTCCAAAGAATTGTCTTTCACCGGTTTCTGACCAGTTCAAAGGTGTTCGACATCTTCGTCCATACAGAACCTCAAAAGGAGCTTTCTTGAGGCTGGATTGGTAGCTATTGTTATAAGCAAACTCGGCGAAGGGAAGACACTTCTCCCAATCCATACCGAATGAGATAACATAAGATCTAAGCATGTCTTCCAGAATCTGGTTGACCCTTTCCACCTGACCACTTGATTAAGGTTGGAAAGCGGTACTGAAGGAAAGATGGGTGCCCATGGTAGTTTGGAAACTCTCCCAGAAATGAGAAGTGAAAAGAATGCCACGGTCTGAATTGATCTCTAGTGGAACACCATGAAGTGACACTATTCCAGAAATATATAAGTCAGCGAGCTGACTAGCGGTGATACTCTCTCGAACAGGTAGGAAGTGAGCCACTTTGGAAAGACGATCAATGACTACTAAGATAGCATTATTCCCTTTCTTGGTCCTGGGAAAGCCGGTGATGAAGTCCATACCAACTTTATCCCATTTCCACTCAGGAATAGCTAAAGGCTGAAGGGTGCCAGCAGGCCTTTGATGCTCTGCCTTAACGCGGCGACAAATGTCACAGTTAGCAATGAACTGAGCAATTTCTCTCTTCATCCTAGTCCACCAGAACCTCTGGCGCAGGTCCTGATACATCTTAGTACTACCGGGATGAATCGTGAGAGGAGATTCATGGGCCTCCTTAAGGATTAGTTGCCGAAGATGTTGCTTCTTGGGAACCACCAGACGATTCCTGAAGAAAACAACACCTCGATCGTCTATAGAGAAACTACCAGCAATGCCCTTGGCAATGTTTCTCTTGATCCGGGTAATCCCCGTATCATGCTTCTGGGCTTCTATGATATGATCCACAAGAGTAGGTTTCACCACCAAGGTAGAAAGGAATCCGTGAGGAGCAATGTGAAGGTTAAGTTTACATAATTCCTCATGGAGAAGTGGTTGGCCCTGCTGCAACATGTGATTGTTGCAATAGGAGTTACGACTTAGCGCATCAGCCATGACATTCCCCTTGCCTGGGGTGTAGGTAATCCCTAAGTCGTAATCTGAGATCAACTCCAACCAACATCTTTGCCTAAGGTTGAAATCTGGTTGGGTGAAGATATACTTGAGACTCTGGTGATCGGTGTAAATCTCGCAACGCTTACCAAGAAGGTAATGTCGCCAGGTCTTAAGTGCATAGACTACGGTTGCAAGCTCTAGATCCTGTGTAGGATAATTCTCCTCATGTGGATGCAACTGTCGAGATGCATAGGCAATCACATGACGATCCTGCATAAGAATGCAACCTAGTCCCTGTCGTGAGGCGTCGTAGTAGATAACAAAGTCTAGTGAAATCCGGTGGCACAAGTATGGGAGCAGAAGTCAGGCATCTTTTTAGTTCCTGAAAACTGTGCTCACACTGTGGGGACCACTCAAACTTTTTATCTTTCTTGAGAAGTTCCGTGAGAGGTTTGGCCACTTGGAGAAGTTCTCAACAAAGCGTCGACAGTAACTGGCTAGGCCGAGGAAACTCCTAACTTGCTTAACTGTTTCGGGCGGAGTCCAATCAAGAACGGCTTGAACTCTCTCAGGATTGACAACAATGCCCTTACCAGATATCACGTGGCCTAGATAGGTCACTTCTGGCAACCAAAATTTGCACTTGGAGAACTTGGCATAAAGGCGGTGCTCTCTGAGTTTCTCTAACACAAGTCTAAGATGTTCGGCATGCTCTTCCTCATTCTTCGAGTAAATAAGAATATCATCGAGGTAAACCACGACGAACTTATCTAAGTACTCCATGAAGATCGAGTTCATCAAGCGAGAGAATGTAGCTGGAGCATTGGTTCGACCAAAGGACATGACGGTGTACTCGTACTGACCCTAACGAGTGACAAAAGCTGTCTTAGGAATGTCCCCATTTCTGATCTTGATTTGGTGGTAGCCTAACCTCAAATCCATCTTTGAAAAGACTGAGGATCCAGCGAGCTGATCATACAGGTCGTTGATCCTGGGGAGCGGATACTTGTTCTTTATCGTGACCAAATTAACGGGACGATAATCTACAACCATTCGGTCCGTACCATCCTTCTTCTTGACGAAGAGGACGGGGCAAGCCCAGGGAGAAGAAGTAGGACAGATGAAACCCTTTTGCAAGGATTCATCGAGTTGTTTCTTAAGCTCAACTAGTTCTAAGGGTGCCATCTTGTAAGTTCTCCAAGATATTGGAGCGGTTCCTGGGACAAGATCTATGACAAACTCTACATCTCTGTCAGGTGGAATACCTGGCAGTTCCTCTGGAAAGACATCTGAAAAGTCACGGACTACCGGGATATCTTCAAGGTCAGGAAGAGGGTTGGCATTAAGAGAATAGAGCTGACGCTTTGCAACTCTAGTGGTGACGGTGACTATCTTGCCAGATGGGTGTGTAAGCTGAACAGACCTGGTGTAACAATCAATCTTGGCATAATGAGCTTTCATCCAGTCCATACCCAAGATGATGTTAATATCTGTAGACTTGAGGGCTATAAGTGATGCAAGGAATACAAGTCTGTCAACAAGGATTTCATTACCATGGCTTACACTAGAGGTTTGCCATTTGGATCCAGGAGTTTGAATGACTAGTGGAGAGGGCATATCACAAAATGACATGTTGTGCAAGTTAGCGTAGCTTTCGGAAATGAAGGAATGAGATTCTCTAGTATCGAACAAAACCGATGCTAGATGGCAATTGACAAGAAGTGTACCAAGAACGACATCTGGATCATCATGAGCGTCTCTGGCTGAGACGTGATGCACATGTCCACGTTCAGTGGAAGCTGACTTGACACTGATCATCTTGCGTGATGGCTTACCACGGCCAACGGACTTCTCAGGCTGGGGTGGAGTATAGTTGGTTTGAGAGCAGTCACGTGCATAGTGTCCTGGCTCTCCACATGTGAAGCAAGTTCCTGAGGTAGGACGTGGACCTGCTTTGACAAGTGGTCTACCAACAGGCTTGGGTGGAGCATGTAACTGAACTGGGTGAGGCACCACATAAGAGGGCCTCGGTGAATAACCGGGTGGAAGAGCGGAGTTCGGAACCCAAATCTGGCGCTTCTACGAAGTAGAACCGGAGGAAGAGCCCAGATCACGGGTGTGCTTACGAGACTCCTCGTAAGTGAGTTGAGCTGTCTCTGCATTAATGGCCATGTTCACAAGAGCCTGGAACGTATTGCAATGATGCAAGTGGAGATCACGACGCAACTTGGGGTTGAGACCCTTCCGGAACCTAGCCTGCTTCTTGGCGTCCGTGGACACCTCTTCTGTAGCATAGCGGGCAAGGTTCTCAAACTCTCTACTGTAAGCATCAACAGCCGTCTTACTCTGGGTGAAACTACATAACTCTTCTCTCTTGTGGTCGATGAGAGCCTGAGGAATGTGATGCTTGCGAAAAGCCTCAGTGAAATCTCTCCAGGTGGGTATCTGGCCAGCTGCAAGCATAGCCTCATAGTTCTGCCACCAAATACTAGCAGGACCTTCTAGATGATAAGCAGCGTAGGTGACCTTGTCACTTTCAGCTACGTTCGCAGAACGCAGCTTGTGTGTGATACTATGTAGCCAGTCATCTGCATTGAGTGGTTCAATGGAATGATGGAAGGTAGGTGGTTTCAGACCAATGAAATCATAGATGGACGCTGACTCTTTGTGCTGATGGGAGGTGTTCTCCTCAATATGTGCTAACAAGCGGTTAGACTCTCGCTTGTTCTTCTCCATCTCTACATGAACTCTGCCAACGAAGGCGGGTCGGGAGGATCCTCATCCCTACCATCTACGTAGTTCCGGCTATGAGCAACATAACTTCGGTTGTCTGACAAAATCCTGAAGAACCAACCAAGGAAACAAAGGATGGATTCAGCATCATCATAAGGATGTAGAATATAGTACGAGGAAAATACTATCTCTTGAACTCCTAGGACAATTTCGGCAGCATAGCGGCAGTAAAATGCTCGAAATGAGACATTCTGCAAAAGACGAGGTAGCACCATACTCAACATCATCACTCAAGGTTCTGAGATATCACTAAACAGACTACACCAGAAGTACTCGAACTGGGATATGACTCAGATCAACCAAACCTTAGAGACTACAGAGTAGTAACACGTGATCCTGATAGACAGAAGAGGAAGCCTAGTTCCTTAACCCCGTAGGAAAGATAGGATGACTCGGATCAGAAGGGCAAGAGGTGAAAGGAGTAAAAAGAGCCTTACGTTCAGTTCCACAATCAATTCCCCTATATAGCTAAAGAATTTCTAGACCCAACTTCGACCAGGTTGGCTTGGTAATCCTACAGGCAGTCAGGCTTTGATACCAAAGCTGTCGGGACCCCGATTCTAAGTCACACCGATCTAGCATGTAACACCTCATATCACTTTGCGGCCTCACGCACGGTATTCCCACGGGTGTCGCCTTACCATGGCCCAGGACCGTTTGCGCCTTTTGGCTCACGTATATGATAGTACCGCTAGCATCCATATGACAGAGAACCCGGGCCAACATGGCTAGTCGTGAACCCAAAGCGGCACTAACCTATGGGGACAGGCATACATGATTCACATCGAGCATGTCGGTCAGTAGCGTGTGAATCCGGGCTGTAGCACTGGGCTAACAGGACTCCGGATGTCACCGCGTGACATTTCCCCGAAGGGACAGACACAGGAACGAAGTGAAACACATGCCGGCCAGTCAAGTGTCCTGAGCAGTAGTGCCGGGCTAGCAGGACTCCGGTGAACCGGGCTGTAGTGGACTACTATGGCTCAAAGAAGCACTAGATGACATTTCCCCATAAGAGAGGCTGCCAAGGATAAACAACTAGATTGTCGGATCCCACACATAGCAATACACGTCACACGTACGCATAACATGCAAGTATGTGTTGTACAACATGGCATCACAACATAACTCAAACTCATATAGATAAAGGCCCAGAAGAGCCACATAGCATTAAATACAAACAGGGGTCACATGACCCATCATTCAGAGCATACAAGCAACGGAAGCATTACATGTCTGAGTACAGACAACTACAAAAGAAAAAGGCTGGAAAGCCTGACTATCTACAAGTCCCTCCCAAGGGTACAAGATCGTAGCTGAGGTAACAAGCTACTCGTCGAAGTCCAAGCGGTACTACTAGTGAGACAGATGTCTCACCTGCAAAACATAAATAAAGCAAACATGAGTACAAAGGTACTCAGCAAGACTTACATCAGATCCTATCATACATGCATTTGTATCAAGAAGGTAATGTGGGGTTTAGTTGCAGCAAGCCAGCTTTGACTCAGTGGCTATCCTATTCTACGACAACGAGAAACTTCTTTGAGATGAGGCAGCACACACGAGTCCACTAACCACCACATCAATACACTACTATGGATTCATCCCCGTCTCCTTACAAGAAGCCATCCATAGCACTCACACTTGTCTTGAGCATTTTAGAGTATCCACTTTAAGTTGTCTATGGAGCGATACAACAATGGCACGGGACAGTTAGAGTATATGTCCCATGTGATGTCCCGCGACGCACGATGGCGAGTCCGCTACGTGGCCGACCTCGTGTCGGCGAGGCAGGTCTGGTTCGACGACGGCAAACTGTGGCTTCGTTCCGAGGCTCTCAGGATCGTTCTCCTCGACGCCACGGGCTGCACGGTGGATGCGCGCTTTCTCAGGGAAGGTGAGTTCGTCGATGTTGGTGGCATCGTCCCTTTCCTGTGCCATTTTGCGAGGATTTTGGACAGGATTCCGGCGATCTCCGCGTTCCCTAGCGAGGGCGCGTCGGTACACGTTGCGGGGCTGTCACGTACGGGGACCAGGACCACTGTGGTATATGGGCACGATCACACGCCCCTGGGGGCGCGTCGCCGCCCACCTCCCGTGACAGACGGACCCGGAGTCCTTGGGCATGCGCCGGCCCGCCATGGCCCTGATGCGCGACACGTGGGGGGAGGCGCATCCAACCGCCATTAGCGCAGCGGACCTAGGGTTCCCGGGGGCGTCGCGGATATAAATCATGCATCCGCCGCCCCCTCCCCCATTTTGGATCTGGACGAGGGTTTCGCTCACTTTTGGAGCGCTCCGCCTCCTGTCAGATCTAGGGTTCGTCAATCCTTCGCCTGGTGGGAAGGCAAAATCCATGGTGATAGCAGATCCTTTGAGCAAGTAGTTTCTTCTTCCCACCCCACAGATCCACCCGTTCCCCCTAGAGCTGCTGAGATGAGAGGTGAGGGCTTCGGTGCGGGCCGCCATGGCCGCGGGGCTGGTCGCTTCGACCGCGGTCGCGGTCGCGGCCCTGGTTTTGACCATGTGTGGAAGCGCAAGCCGGAGATGGTGCATTCATCTTCAACCAGAGCTTCGGGATCTGCCGGTCCAGATTCGACAAGTGGGATGAGGCCGCTGGCGAACGCCACGCCACCAATGTCCGTCTGTCCCGCTGGGACGACAACACGGAAGCAGGGCAGGAGCATGCTGGGGTGGAGGCGACGGGGAAGCTGATGGCCCCTTCCTCACATGGAAGGCAGGGAGCCCTGGACAACGACGACGCAGATCCACGCACCTCCACGAAGAACAAGGCCACTCCGGGGGATCGAGATCTTCACACTTCCTCTGGTACTCATACACCCTCTTTTGATGTCTGACAAATCTGCAATACTCCTGGCCACTTTACTGCTAGATGCCCACAAGCTCTTTGTGATCGTTGCAAGAAGAGGGGTCATTTATATGTTGTTTGCAATGAATTCTTTCCATGGGAATGCACCCCTACGATGTGTTCATTTTAGTCCAAAGGGCAAGGTTTCTTTTACATCCCTGATTTTGGTGTGGATAGGCAGCCTAGAGAGCGCATTTTCAATATTGTTGTCACTATTACTGAAGGGTCCGCTCTCACTAAAGATATTGAACATGAATTGAGCGTGTATGTGGGTCAGGGGTGGAGGTGTTCAGCTAGATTCTTTGCTCCGCAAAAAATTGTTATGAGAATGCCGAACCCTAGAGAGGTTGACAAAGCTCTTTTTGTGGTACATGTTAGACTTAAACAATGTGGAGTTAGTGTTAAATTTTCCCCATGGTCCGAAGATATTGATTCTGAAGGACTTCTGGAAGTTGCATGGGTCAGAATTGGCAAGATCCCACCTAACAAAAGATCTGATAAAGTTGTAGCCTATGTGAGGGGTTGGTTGGGATCACTCTGGAGGTGGATATATCGACCATTAATCGCCCTTCTTCTGTCAGAGCAAAAATAGGGTGCAGATCTGTATCCCAACTGCCTGTTACTGCGGAAGGAGTACTTGGGGGACGCTTCTATAAATTCACCTATGAAATTGAAGAGGTTCTTGTTAAAAACCCTGTTAATGAGGAGCCTGTGGATCCTGTTGCTGATGACAAAACTAATCCTGAATACACTCCTAAAAGGAAACGTGCTGATCAGGAGAAAAAAGAGAGCCCACCTGATAAACATCAATCTGGCAAAAATGACTACTCTTATCGTGGGGGCAAGGCCTGTCGCCTGCTACCTAGTGATAATGAAGAAATTGAGGAGGAGGCCTCATCTGATAGTGGGGCAGACACTTCCTTACTTATTGAAACAATGCAGAAGGAGATTGATGATTGTGCTAGAAAGGAAGAGTTGAACTCCTCCAAGTGGACCGTGCCTATTGAATCTGCTAATTTTGGGACAGACTCACAAGATGTTCAGGTGACTGGCGATGTTTGTAACATTGATATCTTAAAGTCTGTAGCTACTGTTACTAACTTTGATCAGGTTGTGGAGGTGGTGGGTGAAACAGATCCAGGCATGAAAACGTCATGTGACTATGTGGTACAACTCCCATCCCCGGACCATCATGAGGAGTTTGTCCTCACACCTCCTCTTGCAACTAAAGCTACTCTCAGGTTCAGCAAGCGTAACGCATCCAGAATGCAAGAAAAGATGGAAGATAGGGCGATGAAGTTGGCCTGCAAAAAAGACCCTGAAGGTACTTCCAACCCTGCTTGTAAAAATTCTTTTGATGTCTTGTCCAATTATGAACTAGTGTGTAGAGCTAGTAAAATGGGGGTGAATATTCCTGATGACCGTTCACTTCTGTGGATGTTATTAGAGAGTTAGAGATTGTTAGAGGTGAGCTAGTTAACAAGAGCAAAACTGAATCCATTGCTCAAGGTATGGATGAAGATATTGTGGTTATTGATGGGTTGGGCAGAAGTAACCCTATGGATCTAGAATGGCTTGATCAAGAAGAACACGTCCTTGAAAAGATCTCTTCCAGTAAATCCAAAAAGAATAATAGAAAGAAAGTAGGTATTAAAACTTCTAGACCTGTGACTAGAAGTCAAAAAAGTTGTGCCTTGGAGACAAATATAGTCTGTAACCCTACAATGCCTCCTGGTAGGGTTACTCGGTCCAATTTTCATAAGAAACGATCCAAATGAGAGGCCTCATCTGGAACTATCGAGGGGTGGGCAAGAAAGGGATGGCCACCCGCCTCTCCGACATGATTAGTGACCATTCCCTTGATTTCCTGGGTCTTCAAGAAACTATGAATAAAAATTTCTCCCCCAAGTGCTTGAGGAGAATTGACCCCTTTGGATCCTTCCATTGGAACTGGATCCCTTCTACTGGGAAATCTGGCAGCATCCTTTGTGGTGTGAGGTGTGACAAGCTTGATATGATCTCCTGTATTAAGGGGAAACATATGCTGCAACTAGTGTTGCTGGACAAACCTAAGAATTTGAAGTGGGGGTTGATTGTAGTTTATGGTCCAGCTCATGAAGAACCAGAAAGGGGACTTTCTGGTCGAACTAGCTGCCACTTGCATTGGGATGCAAGTACCCTACATTGTTGGGGGCGACTTTAATATCCTAAGACATTCTGGTGAAAAGAATAAGAAACTTAATAATCATAAATCCTCGGACCTGTTTAATTCTATCATTAATACCTTGGCTCTTCGTGAGATCCACATTAATGGGGGTAAGTATACCTGGACGAACCAATAGGCCCACCCCACTTTGGAAAAACTGGATCGCATCCTTATGTCTGAAGATTGGGAAGACAGGTTTCCGCTTGTCTCTGTTCGAAAACTAGTTCGTGAGATCTCTGATCACAATCCTTTGCTTATGTCCATGGGTGAGGAGGGGAGAGATGCCCCTAAACCAAGGGAGTTTCGTTTTGATCTTTCCTGGATTAAAGACGATAGTTTCCTGCCGCTAGTCAGTCGGATCTGGACTAGAAAAGTTAAATCTTCTGACCCCATTGACATCCTGAATATCAAACTAAAAAAAGATTCAAAACCTTTTTCAAAGGGTGGGGCTCCAATCGATACGGCCATAATAAAAAAAGGAAAGAGGACCTTAGAATAGAGTTATCCATGCTCGAAGAGCTCGAAGAAGATGGACCACTTCCTCCTGAGCCCTACAGTAGGAAGATGGATGCCAGCTTCGAGTTGCACGAGTTGCTTGTCAATGAAGAGATCTTTTGGCTGCAACAATCACATGAGCGTTGGCTCCTTAAAGGACATTTAAACACAGATTACTATCATAAGATTGCTAATGGCCGAAAGCGTAAAAACACCATCCATTCTCTTAAAGTGGGGGATGATATTACCGTAGAGGGCACTGATAATCTGATTGCTCATGCCACTGCCTTTTACAAAGATCTTTTTGGCCCAGCTCCTGGCAATTTGTTTCAACTTAGTCCTGAGACGTGGACTGATAATGAGAAACTTTCTGCGGAAGATAATGTGGATCTTTGCCGAGAATTTACAGAACAGGAAGTTAAGGCTGCTCTGTTTGACATGGCCCCAAACAGAGCCCCCGAACCTGATAATATTCCTGTTGAATTTTATCAGGTCTGTTGGGATATAGTCAAGGACGATATTATGGCCCTTTTTGACCACTTCCATCAAGGTAAGCTTGATGTGAAACGCCTCAATTATGGGATTATTACCCTTCTGCCTAAAGTGTCTAGTGCTGAGAGAATCCAACAATTTAGACCTATCTGTCTACTCCGTTACCCCTATAAGCTCATAACGAAAGTACTCGACCGTAGGGTTGCTGTATACGCTGATAAACTCATCAGCCTCGCCCAGAATGCTTTTGCGAAAGGGAGGAACATCATGGATGGTGTGCTCTCACTCCATGAGATTCTTAACTATACACATGTCAAGAAAAAAGTGGGAATTGTCCTTAAACTTGACTTTGAAAAAGCCTATGACAAAGTAAATTGGGACTTCCTTCTTGAATGTCATAAAATGCGTGGTTTTAATGAAACCAGGTGTGGATGGATTAAAAAAATACTATATGAGGGGACAGTTAGCATTAAGTTGAATAACTGTACGGGGCCATACTTTCAAAGTGCTAAAGGGGTCCGCCAAGGCGACCCCCACTCTCCTTTCCTGTTCAACTTGGTTGTGGAATGCCTCACCAAAATGATTAAAAATGCCCAAAATAATAAGTTGATCACGGGTCTGGCGTCTGACCTTATTCCTGAAGGGTGGCTGTTCTGCAGTACGCAGATGACACCATCATTTGCTTGGAGGATGATATCGATAAGGTAGTTAACCTGAAGTTGCTGCTATATCTGTTTGAAATGATGTCTGGCTTAAAAGTGAACTTCCAGAAAAGTGAAATCCTCACCGTGGGGGGATGAAAATACTGTGAAAAAGTATGCAGAGTTGTTTAACTGTGAGATAGGCAGCTTTCCCATTAAATACTTGGGCATGCCTGTGAGTTATGCAAACATGAAAAGCTCTGATTAGGAGTTCATTGTGAGTAAATACCTGAAGAGATTCGAGACCTGGTTAGGTAATGCGGCTTCGATGGGTGGGAGACATACCCTGCTAGATTCCGTGGTTACACAAATTTCTCTATATCATATGTTGATGTGGCTTATGAATATAACCTTTATTGAGGAACTGGATAAACACAGAAGGAGATTCTTCTGGCAAGGCTGTAATAAGAAAAAGAGATACCACCTTGTGAGATGGAGTAGAATTTGCAGATCCAAGGATAAAGGAGGTCTGGGTATCAAGGATCTGCGTAAACAAAACATTAGCTTAATGGTTAAATGGTGGTGGAAAGTTGAAACGCAAAAAGGACTCTGGCAGGATATTGTCCGGGCCAGATATCTTCGCAACAAAATTGTTGCGGATGTTACTGCCAGATTTTCTGACTCACCATGCTAGAAATCTCTGCTTAAAGTAAAGAATGTATATATGTCGGGCAGAAAAATAGAAACAAAGAAAGGAGACATCACCAGGCTGTGGAAAGACTCGATCAATGGGTCTCCTTCTCTTCAGGATCAGTTCCCTTAGTTGTTTGATATCTGTAATTTTCCAGATTGTACTGTGAACAAGTTGGCCGACAACAATCCCAGCTCTTTCTTTAGATGCAGGCTTACCCCTGATCTGCTTAAGTAGTGGGAAGCGTTGCGATCTGTCATTAATAACATCCCTCTTGCTAAGAGCGGTGATGGTGACAAAATCTCCTGGGGGCTTAACCAGAACGGTAAGTTTTCCATGAAATCTGTGTATAAGATGTTGGAAAAAACCCTCGCTGGGTGTAACTATAAGTGGATATGGAAAGCAAAAATTCCTCTTAAAATCAAAATCTTCTTATGGCAGTTATCCCAAGACGCAGTGCTCACAAGACAAGTGATGAGGGAGAGAAAGTGGCCAGGGAATCCTTGTTGTTCTTCCTGCATGGAGGTAGAAACCTCTAACCACCTTTTCTTCACCTACCCCATTGCTAGGGTGGTTTGGAGATCTATTGGGGTGGTGCTAGGCACTGATGTGTGCCCTAACAACTATTGGTAGTATTTCATCTGGTGCAGTAAATTTCTTCCTGGCAAAGATACCTTCTATACTGTGGGTTTAGCTGCTACTTGTTGGGCCATCTGGCTGGCGCGTAATCGTGCTACCTTTGAGAAAAAATAGATTAAGACTCCTTTTGAGATTGTTTTCTCCCTTTGTTCATTTCTTTTGTACTGGATAGGTTTACAGAAAGGAGAGGCGGCTGGAGAACTTCACGCAGGTGCAGAGATGATCAGGAACGGCATGCTGCAGCTGATGAAACTGTGTGACTCCGTCAAGCAATCGATCTAGACATGAAGTTCCAAGTTGTGGCCTCGCGCGTGGTGAGAGCTGGAGGAGATCTTCGCTGTCCTTTTTCGTCGTCTGATACTTTTATCTAGTTCTGCCAATTTAGGCGGTCTGATGTGTGGTTTGCGTCTGTCTGGTCGTTCTTTTGGTTGGCTGTAATAGACTTGATATTAGTGTTACATGTTTTCGCCCCATGTCATCCGTTTCTATGGCGGGCGGATGTGGCGGGTTTCCTGGTAATGCTTGAACCCGCTCTACCCTCTTTCCCTCCTCCTGTTATCTTGAACTGGTTTGTATTTCCGTTCTTAGTAATGGAAAGGGGCAACGCCCGGTTCAAAAAAAATGTGTCTATGTACCACGTAAGCATCCAAGAAGTCCATAACCGAGGACACATCTACTCGAATAGATCATGATAACCCTGCAGGGGTGTACTTCTTCACACACGCTCTCACCACTTATCACCATGTACACGTCATGTACCTCGACAACCTTCAAGCGGAAACCTGGCGAGGGTGTCGGCCACGACCTGACTAACCACACAAGTCTCTTATCCAGGTTTATCTCCTATTCGGGTTCCATACGCAAGGAGATCCGGTTGGGGTGTCGCTCACGGCCCCAAACGATGTGAGCACGGTTCCCAAGCCCACCATCCGGGTGCCACTTGGTACACCGTGCCACTGTGCCTAGTCTATCCCAAGCCCACCTGGCCGGGTGCCACTTGGTAGACTACTAACACTACCTACAAACACCAGAAACTAGATGCGACTCCTGGACAGAGATCAAGTTGGTTAATAAGTCGAGAGGGGTCGAGTTACCAGAACCCAATGTGTGGTAGTATCGAGTCATTGGACAACATACATAGAACTCAGTGCTTAAGGACGGTTCTAGTGAGACAACCCACCATGTACTCCTACACGGCCTCTCACCGCTACCTTTACCAAATCGTGTTCACACGCTTAACTCTCAACATCAGAACATAGCACTGTACTCCAATTCATTCCCAATGAATCAGACCTGACATGCTCTAAGCAATAGCAAGCATGGCATGGTAGGAACACAACAATGGCTTCAATCAACTCCTACACATGCTAGTGGGTTTCAACTAGTTACTGTGGCAATGACAGGTCATGCAGAGGAATGGGTTCAACTACCGCAGCACAAAGTAGCAGTTGAATCGTTGTTGTCCTAATGCAATAATTGAGAGCAGGAGCGAGAGAGTAGGATTGTATCGGAAGGAACAAGGGGGTTTGCTTGCCTGGTAGATCAACAGGGGGCACTGCTCCTCTGACAGGTACTTTGGTTCGGTCTCCAGAGCAGGACCTATCGAGAAGGAACGGTGTCGATAATCAATACACAACCATATGCAACAATATGATGCATGATCATGGCATGAATATGTGATGCTGATTAAGCTAATGCAACTAGATTTTATTTGGATGAAATCCATTTGAACCAAAGATTCAAATGCATCTCCAAAATAAGCTCTTTATATAAGCCATTCATGTGTTTTCATATATATACAACATGTATAGGTTGGTTTGTCATGCATGAAAATGGTACAAATTGAAGATTGAATTTTTCTGATAATTTTTCATATATAAATTATTTCAATCTGAGTTACGGTTGAATTTCTATGAATTTTTGAAGTTTATATCATTTTCTGGAATTTCCTGATTTATTTTAATACCAGAAAATGATATATTACGTCAGCACTACGTCAGCATGACATAAGCGAGTCAACAGGGCTGACCAGGTCAAACCTGACGTGTGGGGTCCACACGTTAGTGGCACAGGTTAAACATGGGGTTATTTCTAATTAAACTTAAAGATTAAGGTGCCATGGCCCACTGTCAGTGTCACTAATGGGGGGATTAGTCCTAAACTAATCTTGCCACGTCAGCATCACCGGATTAAGCACCTGCGACCACATCTCGCGGCGGAGGCTCGCCGGAGTTGCTCGGGCTCGCGCTACAGGCGGCGGTTTGCGACGTGGTTGGCCTCTACGGCTAGCTGGAGCTCGTGCGCATCCAGCGGTGGCAGTGAGAGGGCGCGAGGTGGTCTATAGCGGCGGCAGCAGCGGGCTGGGCGGCGGCCGGAGCTTGGGTGTCGACGGAGTCGACGAAACGGCACACGGGAGGACCAGCGGTTTGCACCTACATGTTCTACGAGAGCTCACGAACCCAATGGAGGCAGGCACGGGACCATTTGGTCACCGGAGCCTCGTCGGCGACGAGCTCATGCGGTGGCGGCATACGGGACTCGTGGTCATCGATGTTGCAGCGAGAAATCGACCATGGGGAGAGGGGGAAAATGCTCAGGGGCTCACTGCGGTCACGAAGAGCTTCTCGGCGAGCTCGGGGAGGCTGAGACGGCGGCAAACGGGCGGTGGGGATCCACGGCGGCCGGCGGTGAAGAAGACGACAGTGGTGACGATGGAGGCCGTCCGGAGGTGCGTGGCTCGGCAAGGAGGTAGCCGGCAACGTGGCGGAGGTTCTGAGCATGAGGAGAGGGCGAGGGGGAGGCGGTGGCTATGGAACGGCGAACGGCGGCGACGAACACGCTCGGTCGCGAGCGAGAAAGCAAGGGAGAGGAGAGGAGAGGACTGGGGAGAGTGAGAGGGTTAGGGGGCGCGTGGCATCGTCGGGTGCCTCCAGCGGCGAGCAGGGAAGCAGGAGGTGGTCGGCGTGTGCTCGCGCGCGGCGACCATGCGCCCTTCGTGCTCTTGGCAAGAGGAGGAAGACGACAAGGGAGGTGGGGATGGGCCGGGCTGGCCAGCCAGCTGGGCCAGGTAAGCCAGGTGAGGTTTTTCCCTTTTTTTTATTCTTTTCTATTTTTTGACATTTGTTTTGATTTGATTTTTATACCAAATCATTTCATAAACTTCTGAAATTTATTATGTGGCCTGTTAAAAGTATTCAAGGCCACTTGCAAACTTTCAGAGTTACTGGTTCATATTTGAAATATATCAAATATAAATCCAATGCAAATAATTATTGAATTAATTCCAAAAGTCCAAAATAAATACTTATGAGCTCCTGAAAATGTTGGTTTGAATTTTATCTCTGTCCAACATTTTCAGAGAGCAACATGAGCATTTTCTTGGACCCTTTTTAGAGCAATTTTTTATTTGGGTCATTTCCAGAATGATTCCGAGGGTTTCACAAATCCCCATTTCAATTTGAAATGGAATTTAAACATGATGCACAAATGACTAGCTGGTCTAGGTCATACCAGAACTAGGGATGTGACAGCTCTCCTCAGGAGCTGGACGCTAGGGACTTCGGGGGTCTATGGGATTATCTTCTAGCCTCACCGGATTCAGGAGAGGCCCTCCGTGACGACACTTCAGGGTCGCCCGCTTCTGGAGCGGAGGAGTCTGGGGGAGGCATTTCGCTCTCCATCATCTCTGGAAGAAGATCCCCCGAAGACGAGCTCATCTGAGAGGGGCTAAGGCCCGAACTGCAAGATAAATGCGGTGGTTATTTTCTCAGAAGAAAGATAGCATACCTTAAAGTATTTTGGGATCACTTACGACTCGTTGGAGGGCAGATCCCCCCGCGGACTGTGTGCGGCAGGAGCACCCCCCAAGGCGGGACCTTCTGTGGGAGATTTCTTCTCCCATTTGGAGGCTTCGGTTTCCGGATCCTCGGAAGCAGTCCTTTTCCTCCCCCAGTTGTCCTCCTTCATGGAGATGCTCATTCCCTCAGTTGGAACGAGCAGCAATGGGGGCCCGCGTCCGCCCGTATTATCCCCCCCCCCCCAGTATCTTCCTTCGAGGGCTCCGGGCAAGGTGCGACCTCGAGCATCTTTTCCAATACCGGATTTTCCAAACCCTCAGGGAGGGGGGCCAAACACTGAATCATCTTCGCCTTCGTTAGCCAGTCCTGGTCAAAAAGCGAACTCTCAGAAAGAACTTCGAATAAAAGACAGTGTGTTCGGCCAGAGGATTTCTTACTTGTTCGGCGGCGCGGTTACTGCTCAGGCCCACATCCTCAGTAATATCCGGACACTCCAGTTGAGATCCGAAGAATGACTTGTACATCTCCTCATGCATCAGGCCGAGGAAACTTTGAATGGCACGCGGTCCCTCTGGGTTGAACTCCCACAAGTGAAGGGGCCTGCGTCTGCAAGACTAGACTTGATGAACCAGCATAACTTGTATTACCACAGCCAAATTAAAATCTCCCTGGAAGAGATCTCGAATGTGGCTTTGCAGTATAGGCACGTCCTTGGCTGGACCCCAGCTCAGGCCTCTGCTAACCCATGACATCAGTTGTGGTAGGGGGCCCAAGTGGAAAGCGGGGGCAGCCGCCCACTTGGCACTTCGGGGAGCCGTGACATAAAACCACTCTCATTTCCATAATTCGGACACCTCTGGAAAGGAACCTTCCGGCCATGGAGCTACTGCCATCTTGCCTATTGATGCACCTCCGCACGCTGCCTGTCGCCCCTCGATCATCTTCGGCTTTACTTCAAAGGTCTTGAGCCACAGGCCGAAGTGAGGGGTAACATGGAGGAAGGACTCACACACGACAATAAACCTCGAGATGTGGAGAAAGGAGTCCGGAGCTAGATCGTGAAAATCTAGCCCGTAATAGAACATGAAACCCCTGACGAAAGGATCCAGAGTGAGGCCTAGACCTCGGAGGAAGTGGGAGACGAACACAACATTCTCGTTGGGTTCAGGAGTAGGGACGACCTACCCTCGAGCAGGCAGCCGATGCGAAACCTCGGCGGTCAGGTATCTGGCCTCCCTCAACTTCTTAATGTCCTCTTCCGTAACGGAGGAGGGCATTCATCAGCCTTGAAGGCTGGATCTGTACATGATTGAAGATCCGGAGCACCTAACCTGGGCTTTGGGTGTTAGAACTCGAGGCAAAGGAAGGGTTCGATTGAGCACGAGAGAGAAAAAGCAAAAACCTCGTCCCTTTATAAAGAGGGTGAATATCAAGCGTCCTCTCCGTAGCCGTTTAGCACTTGCCTATAATCTAGGAGTCCTAGACACGGTTGGGTTACCCACGACCGCATTAATGAGAATCCCGTAATTGGGGGAACACGATCTCCGCTTCGGCAAAACGTGTCATGAAACCACCTCGCGTTATGTGTGGAACTGGTTAAAAGAAACGGTTCGAATAATCACCGGGCCGTGACGTAACGTCATGCTGCCAAAACAAGCCAGCAAATTAGATCTGCGAAAATGTTATTCTCTTTGCGGTGGAACATGGAATTTATTTTGCAGGGTCGGACACTATCCTCGTATTCAACTTCTTCTGTCATGTATTCGGAGAAGGAACCCGCCTTGCAATGCCGAAGACAATACTGCGCGTCGGACTCGTCATCATTGAAGCCTGGTTTAGGGGATACTGTGGGAGTCCTGGATTAGGGGGTCTCTGGACAGCCGGACTATCTCCATTGGCCGGACTGTTAGACCATGAAGATACAAGATTGAAGACTTCGTCTCGTGTCCGGATGGGACTCTACTTGGCGTGGAAGGCAAGCTAGGCAATACGTATATGGATATCTCCTCCTTTGTAACCGACCTGGTGTAACCCTAACCCTCTCCGGTGTCTATATAAACCGAAGGGTTTTAGTCCGTAGGACAACAATCACAACATACAATCATACCATAGGCTAGCTTCTAGGGTTTAGCCTCTCTGATCTCGTGGTAGATCTACTCTTGTACTACGCTTATCTTCAATATTAATCAAGCAAGACGTAGGGTTTTACCTCCATCAGGAGGGCCCGAACCTGGGTAAAACATCGTGTCCCCTGCCTCCTATTACCATCCGGCCTAGACGCACAGTCCGGGACCCCCTACCTGAGATCCACCGGTTTTGACACTGACAGGCTTCAATATGGATAACTCCTTATGGGTATAACCCGGCCCCTCCTGGTCGGTTTATCCTCAGTAGTTATATCCCCAACATTAGTCACCAGATTGATTTGAACCTTTTCACGTCAATCTTCAACACTTCAGGAATATTTCTTCTTCAACACTTTCGAGTGAACCTTGTAATCCGCCATGACATCATCTTCCAGGATTATAATAAACCTCCATGACGTCACATGTTCATTAAAAAATAGTATATACCTTCCTTTTATTACCGAGCCTCCGAAAATCTAGGCGACATCTCTGTCACATATCCAACTTTTGGGCTCCTCGATTCCCGCACCTGTCTCTTATCCCTTCGTCTTACAAATAGGGCCGAGGTTCCCTTTCCTTTTCTCCCCTTGCCTCTTCGTCTTTCTTCCACCTCGCGTCGCCTCAGTACCCGAACGCTGCCGCTGCCGTCGACCTTCGTATCTGCCCCAACAACAGCCACTGCATCAACCTGATTCGACCAGAGAATCGTGGCACCCTTCCCTTGTTCAACAGTCTCGGTGAGTTCTTCTTTCTTTCCTCTATAGATCCGTTTAGGGTTTGCACAGGCTCATGGAAGCTTTGCAGTGTTCTTCCCCTGTTCTTTGTTATAGCCTATATGATAGACTCCAAACATAATACACTCTTGTGCAGTAGCAATGATAGTCCCTCTTTTGGCATCAGATCATCTCTTTTGTGTAGAAAGACTCAATCTGGAACTTCATGAACTGCTCAAGCACCAACCTTTAGGTCTAAATATTTTCCTTTTCCTGACGTGCGGTAGATCTGAAATTCTAATGTGAAACTGTGAAACTTGTTCTTCCTCACTTAGTCATTTTTCGGCTTCAGATCTATATTTTCATTGTCCATGTAGGCGGTTTATCTTTTAGAAAATAACCTTCCATATACCATTAGTCCCCTTGTAAACCGCGAATTGGTTTATCCTTTATAATAGCATTAATCTCTGGTTTAATAATTTTTGCATGCCTGAAAACCTTTTGTCCCTTAACCTGCAATGCTTTATGCTTGTTAATCATGAATCTTAAACCGGCACAATACTTCCTTCAGGTTGTCTAAGAAATGGACAAGACCTTTTATGCTTGTAACTAGGTTCCATCCCGGGTTACAGAAGAAGATCTGAAAGGATGTGTTATAACCGACGCTTTACCAAACAGAGTGAAATCCAGTAGTGAACCCCTGGTCAAGAAAATCCTCCTAAGCCCAAGGATGGTGAGATAGTTCTGTTTGTTGATCATCTGAACCATGGTTTTAAACCTCCTGGGTCAAAGTTTTTTCGCGGTGTGCTTGCCAGCTTCCAGATCCACCCTCAAGATATTGGACCTAACTCTGTGTCCGATATTTGTATTTTCCAAGTGTTTTTGCGAGGCTTATCTGCAAGAAGAACTGACCGTTGAACTGTTCAGGGACTTTCTCTATTTAAACCGCCGTACTGAATTTGTAGACGGGCCCAATACTGAACTTGGCGGCATTTCAATTCAGAAGAGGAAAGATGTCATCTTCCCTCACGCCAAGCATCATAGTCACCCTAAGGATTGGAACCATACTTGGTTCTACTGCAAAGATACTTCCCCTGACGATGAGAATCCTCTGCCGGGTTATCGTGCTCACTGGTTAACGAACACGCGTCCATTTCCGCAAAGGTTGACTGCAAAGGAACAGGCCAAATATGCACCACAACTTGCCAAGCTCAGAGCCTTTATGGCTAATGGTTTAACAGGAATTGACTTTGTTCGTTGCTGGATATCGTGGAGTATTTTGCCTTTAAGTCGTCGCCCCGGTTTAATGTGCGAGTACACAGGGGACTCAGAAGATCCTCAACGACACACTGACATTCAGTTAACTGACGCTGAAATCACTGAAGCTATTAAAAAGATACTGGATGAATCGGTGGCTGTCTGCAGCAAATCAGGGCTAAGTCCCTTCCGCATTTTGAATAAACCGCCAGCTGTAAGAATTGCCTAACTCCTGTTTGTTCCTGATATTCTTAACTTTTTCTTACAACCTTTGTCAATCTTTTAATAGGGTGACGACCCATTTTGGAAGAAGAAACCTCAGGATAAACCGGCCAAGACCCCTCGTCCCAAGACAAAGGTTGTCAAAAAACCTGCTAGGAAGAAAACAACTGAATCACCGGGCTGAACCTCGACGAGGACCTTGATAATCCGGACTCAGAGGTAGAACTTGATTCTCTTGGTTCATTTTTCATACACCTCATTGACAATGACCCTTATCAGGAGGACGCTGAAGCTAGCTGGGCTGAAGATGTAGAGGTAATTATTCTTTCCTCCGGTTCAGATCCTCAGCCAACACAGAAAACCCGTCAAGCAAAGTAAAATTTTCACACCCTCTAGCTTATCTGGATCCCAACTTTCTTTTGAAGAAACAACAACATGAAGCTCGCCGCACAACCCGGCACAGCGGCCATGTAGTTACTTCAGCCGGTTTACCGAACACTCCCACCCGGAAACATCGATCAAAGGTCTCATACATTTACAATACTCCTTATCCCAAGGCGGGTTATTTCAGGCAACCTCTTAATCCGTCTGATTCAAACTATCAGGGAGCACCTCATTCATCATCCGGTGAGTCAACGACGACACAACTCCCTCCTCTGAAGACTGTTCCTGGGTGAGCACATTAAACTTAACTCTTGACGCTTTATACTTATTTGTTATATCTAACCTTTATGTCCTTTTCTTTCAGAGCCAAAGCCATGCCCAGCAAAAAGGCCAAATTGAATAAGCCAGCTGATGATAACCCGACTAATGATAACCCGACTGATGATAACCCGGAATAGACCCCAGAACAATTTGAGCCGAATGCTGACACTATACATGATGATCCACCACCAGAACATCCTGAGACCTTTGCTGAATCGATGGAAGAGGATCCAACCGGGCATGCTACTGATCCGCCAAGCCCGGCCAAAGCTGCAAGTAAACTGCCAAGCCCAGCCAAAGCGGCTGATGACCAATCGGACGATGTCATTATCACTAGCATCGGCCACACCACCCCTGGCAATCCTATCGCTTTATCAAAGCATAGTGCCAAGGAAGAGTTTTCTACTATGTATAAGGGCAAGTGGAAAACAGATTTATCCAGCTATGCCCACCTCAACACCCAAGAGATTCATTCAGGCTTCTTAAACCGCCTGTATACAAGCTGCGACTATGAGACCGATTTAGTGGGCCAGATGAAGGAGCGATATGAGGTAAACACTGCTAACTCTTCATAATTGTTTCTCTTGTGCCCAATTTCTAATATCAACACCAGCAGCCCCCAAGGGCCGGTTTATGACATCATCTTGAACCAGGACTTTGTAATACTTCAACTTTGCCAATGTAGCCCCCACAGGCAGGTTTGTCGTTTCAGGATGAACCGAGACTTTTAAGTATGAATCTTACAATTTTTTGCTTATGTAGCCCCCAGGGATTGGTTTATACCTTTAGGATGAATCGATACCTTTCTGTCATGAAGCTTCCAAAACTCTTGATAACCATCTGTGTAAACCGATTGATGAAGAAAAATCCATAATTTTCACTTGAGCAAATATACATTAGCCCCCAAATGCCAAGTGTATAACTTGTTATGTGTTTGGGACTTGAAGTGTCAGTTGATAAAAGCCATATGCATTAGCCCCCCAAGTGCCAAGTGTATAACCTATTATGTTCTTGGGACTTCAAATATGCACTACTAACTCATTATATGTCGCTTGCAGGCCTATCTGAGCCAAAAAGAATCTCAAATCGCCGACCTTCAGGAAAATATTAAGTCCCAACAGGCAGAAACTTCCAAGGCTAAAGAAGAGCTGACTGGCGCTTTAGCAGCCATGAAACAACTGAAAGAAGGCTTTAAAAAGGCGAACGGGCAGGATGGGACGCTGAAAAAGCGACTCTGCTAAAGTGGGCGGAGGACGCTGAAACAACTCTTAAACCGGTAGCAGAAGAATTGACTAGCCTGAAGCGGCAAATCAATGCCACACTACAAGAAATATGTCAACTTGTGACCTTGACTATTGGTCACTGAAAGGTCATTGTTTTTCATTTGCGACCTTTTTGTGACCAAAAATAGAAGGTCAAAAGCTGGCGGTCGTAAACTGAAATTAACGACCTTCTCTGTGAGAAGGTCATAGACGTTTATGACCAAAATATGCCTACTGGTTTGTTTTGGTCACTAGCAACCTCCCCAGGCCACGTAGGCATCCAGCGTGGTAAGCTGATGTGGCACAAGATTCAGACGGTCCAATTCGGTTTTCTACATGGGCCTAGCCCAACAATTCGTCCTTTTTACTGTATATTTTCTCTATTAATTTTCTCTAGCTACATGGGCCTGGCCCAACAATTTGGCCTTTTTATTTTCTAGGCATGGCCTTTTTGCTAGTCTATTGATTTTCTATTTTCAACCATTTTATTTTGCAGTTGGTCCTACCACAGATTGGTCCCACTTGTCATACTTATCCCAAAATTGGTCCCACACATCAAAATTTCGAACTTTGCCAAACAATCATTATATCATTTCACAGGTATTCAAATCACATACACAATAATTATCAGACTAGAGAGCAAACAAAATTCATCCAAAACAACACTACATTGGTCTATTACAATCATTACAATATACTACAAGCCAGATATGCCTACTACTACCTACAATTACAACACATGATATGCTACTGTTTGTTGATATGCTTCACAGCTTCAGACTTTGATTCGCACTTCACCTGTGCAAAGAATAAGAATGAAAATATAAGAATAATAATGTGTACAGAACATCAAACAATAGCCAATGAGGAATCCAATAACTTATAAGCAAAAATTGACAGCAAATGCCATGTAGATAAATAGTATGACTAACACTAACTAGTATATGTACATGGAGTGACAAATGTTCTCACTAGCTAGGATTTTTTGGCATATAGTATACTGACATGTGCAACTCTTAACTAAATTGATCATATAAATGAAAAGAACTATAAGAACGAGTTCATTCATTCATTCAAAATCCAGGCATGTCAAATTTTAAGCACCAACAGAACAGATCTAACAAACCATACTATAATCATCATGCATCAGGATTTATGGTTCTAGCAAAACAGTAAGGAGACATAGATACACGCATCAAGCATACCAGCTACTACAATAAGAGGTTGAGATGCTCCAGAAACTATAGGGAGTATGCACCCCGGCAGTCGTGCAGTAGCTAGGGATTGAGGAGGATGAGCTTGCTCGCATTGTACCTGGATGGTAGACAAGAAACCAAGTTATGGCAGCAGAAGCATCATGTTGTATCCACTATACCTGGGTCATATTTAGGTACATAATTAGCTAATATGTTGATAAAAAGTACTCAATAGCTAAAATGTATAGTTTACACGTATGAACGGAAGATTGAGCAAATGCACGTTGATAAAACAGTGAAAACAATGGTATCAGGTATACCTCCATGCATGAGCACTTCATGATATTTATATTCATCACCAAAGCAACCTATAACCACCTATGCTCATTGTTACAAATCTATGCATAGTTAAAAAAATAAACCTATCTATTTGAAACCAGAATAGATTTCTCACTCAAATTTGAATTCATTAGTTTATCCTCCAGACTATTGAAATCTCAGGCCTCTAATTCGCTAGGTTCTGGGGCAACAAACATCATTGCAAATTTTCAATGCAGCATAGATAAACCAAATATACGTTCGTAAACAACAAGGTAGAATCATCTAGACCACATGTTTACCAGCAAAAAATTTAGAACACATGTTCAACCGGAATGCACTACTCCATTCTCGTAATATTAACATAGAGGAACTTCGTCTATTAGACGATCCCCACAAGGACCAAGCATCCACACTGCACAAACAACACGCTCGCATTCACAGAAATACAGCTCAGGCAGTAGCAAATAAACATTGATGGATTACCCACCGTGCATAGACCAATCAGCAATAGCAGCAACAATAGGTAGTAGAAGAAGCAGAAGGGGGAGGGCACTGTCTTGAGAGGAACTCCCCTGATTGCAGGAACCACAAAACAACTGGTGGAGCATGGCCGCCGCCATCTGCGCGAGCTCACTCCTTCCTTGGTAGAGGGCAGCAAGGTCCAAGCCACGACCTTGATGCCCGCCGGCGGATCTGGTGGATGTGCTCGCCACCACACCAAGATCGATGGTATAGGGTTCCCGGAGGAAGCGACCAAGCCACGTCCGCCGTGCATAGGGCCACGACCAGGCGTCGGGGAGGACGGGGCCGGAGTCGGTGAAGAGGCCATCATCCTTCTCGTGGTGCATGCCGTTGCCGTTGGAGTCGGGCATTTTCGGAACTCCTATAAATGAGATGGAAAACAGATTAGTCATAAGTAAACAATCATTGTTTGCATCAGTACATTGACACTTGCAAGTTTATTATTGCACTAGTAACCAGCAAGGCTATGTTTCAGTAACTGCAAATTTTGGCAAATTGTGGTTAATTCGCCCTGGTATGTAGTCAGTACTATCCAAGAATACATGAATGATATATATAGTAAACATAGAGTGTAGGGAGCACTGCATAACTGTATGATATCTAAGCTAAAAAGCACTGTGTAACTATATGAACTCTACGCTAAAAGGTCTTTGGAAGTGTATGTCAGCAGACAGAATGGTAATCGGTGTACTCTGCTATTTTACCTACTATACACAAAACAGATTAAATGTCCATGGACAATTCTAGTAAACGCAAAAATAGTATCATTAGTTCGGATCACTTCTGATTTTGCTTGCTCGCACACGAACCACAAACGTGATCACAACCAAGTATTTAACTAGTTTGCCGCCAAGTTTAAGTTACTACTAACCGGAAGTGAATAATCAATTATGAAAGATAATGAAGTTAATTGAACAATTTTTACACATGTATAATGGCGTGAATAGAGAAATAGAGCAATGCCCAATCTAACTAGGTGATATGTGTGGCTTGGCGACAATAGTAATCTAAGAAAGTAATCTAGCAACATCTGATCTGAGATAATCATCCATCCACGCTTGTGATTATGTAGGAACAGTAGTAGTAACCGGCTCGATGCATTGAAAGGAAACAATAACTGGTGATTAACAATACAGTACATTATCTACACAGTTAACTAAAGCATTGCTGTCTAAATCCACACAGTTCACTGAATATCTCAGACACTGCATCTTCAGGTCTGACAAGGCAGGGAGAGGGAGAGGGTTACCTGTAACTGCAGGCAGGAAGATGGGTGGGAGTTGGGCGACGTCCATGGTGACCTTCCTTGCTTCCTCCCTCCCTGCTCGGGTCGTTCTACAATCCAACACATCCTCCAGGCCTAGCTAGGGTTTTTTCTTCTTCTCTTGTAGCAATGGAAAGGGAGGACCATGGCATCACCAACAGTACAGAACTAAGCAACAAACAAAAGCAGAAGCAAATCGAAATCGAAATGAATCAGGCACCTTGGCGATGGAGCTCCATGGATGGCTTGGGGAAGGTCGGGGCAGAGGAGGCGCAGCGAGCACGGGATCTTCGAGCGCCCCGAGGGAGGAAGGAAGGAGGCGGTGGCGGGGCGACGCAGCCGACCTCCGTCGCTTCGAGTGGGTCCTGGCTTCCGGGTCGATCTGTGACTAGGAGAGAAGGTGCAGGCGATGGATGTAGGGGATCGCCGGTGGGGAGGTCGCCGGGGTGGGGGTGGTGGGCGGCGGCGGCGCCGTGGGATGGACGTGAATCAGGAGAGGAATGGAAGAGACAGCGAGTTGCGCGGGCTCGACGGGTAGCGGTGTATTGGGCAGAGCGGGTGGAGGTGGCTGGGGTGGTCGGGGCTGGGGGAGGAAGAATTATGGGTGGGGTAAGGGGAGGGGCGAGAGGATTAGGGCGTGGTGGAGGATGTGGACGGCAGCGAGCTCCACTAGAGGTAGGTGGTGGCGGCGATCTGGAAGGGAGGAGGCGAGCTCTCGCTCTCTCTCTCTCTCTCCATCTGGCGAGACAGCAAGGAGAAAGGAGGATGTGGGAAAGAAAGGAGGCGGGGGGTGGATGGAAAATGACCAGCTAGGGTTTCGGGGTTGGTGTGGAAGGGTTGAGGACAACCGTTGGATCCGCGAGCATCTGACGGCGTATGATGCATGATCCACGTGGGACATCCACGGACCAATCAGAATGCAGTATGATTTTATGACCATCTAAGTAGGTCATAGTTGCCTAAAAATAATGTGTTAAAATCATGTCAGCTATTCTATGACCTGAGAAATTAAAAAGGAAAATGGAAACCTTCTCATTGTGTCACCAAAATGTGAACAAGTTTTCAGAAAAAAATAACAAACATGAAAAAAGATAAATATCTTTAAAAATGTGTCGTGAGATATGAGTTTTTTGAAAAAAAACAGTTTCCATTTTTCGAGTGCCCGAAAAGAGGCTTTTTTGTGAAGGACCTACCAAATATTTGTTGCAAAATTGTACTAAATCAATTTTCTAAAATACTAGGACATATTTGATGCACAATTGTCCAAATGGTTGGGTGTAAAAAGTTTTGATCAACCTCTCGTGAAAAAGACAAATTTCCGCCGATTCAGTAGGAAGCGGGTCAAATTTGAATTGTAGCTGCCTTGTAGTTTGCTCTTTATTTTTTCCAAAAATCATTTCTAGGTACATAAGTATATATTTAATCAGAGAAAGACCAAATAAATTTCAAGATTCAACCACTAGCTAGGAACGGTCATTCCCGCCGTTTTGACTGCATTTTGAAATGGGCATAAAAAATTCAAAAAAATCAAAAAATTGGAAACCTTCGCATTGTGTCATTATATGTGGTCAAGTTCACAAGAAAAATAATAAACTTGTAATATGACAATTATTTAAAAAAAATGTTCTCAGAAACGAGCTATCACGTGTGAAGATTCATGGCTTTCAAGCCAAATGATCAATCTTATGGCCACATTCATGGCATAGTTTGTTCAAATGATCTCATATTGTGCACAAGGTTGCATATTGTAATTCCAAACAATGTTGCCTAAGGGACTTTTTATTTCCTTTGCACGAAAAATTCATTTTTCCATTTTCCGAGTCCCGAATTGAGTTCTTTTTGTGAAGGACCTACCATATATTTGTTGCAAAATTGGACCAAATCATTTTTCTAAAATACTAGGTCATATTTGATTCACAATTGACCAAATAGTTGGGTGTCAAAAGCCTTGATCCACCTCTGGTGAAAAAGACAAATTCCCGTCGATTCAGTAGGAAGCGGGTCAAATTTGAACTGCAGTTGCCTCATAGTTTGCTCTTTATTTTTTCAAAAAATCATTTCTAAATACATAAGTATCTATTTAATCAGAGAAACATCAAAAAATTTCTAAGATTCAACCACTAGCTATGAACGGTCAAACCCGTCGTTTTCATCGCATTTTGAAACGGGCATAAAAAATTCAAAAAAAATCAAAAATTGGGAAACCTTCGTATTCTGTCATTATATGTGACCAAGTTTCCAGGAAAAATAATAAACTTGTAATATGGCAATTATTTTAAAAAGTGTTCTCAGCAACGAGCTATCACGCGTGAAGATTCATGGCTTTCAAGCCAAATGATCAATCTTATGGCCAGATTCATGGCATAGTTTGTTTAAATGATCTCATATTGTGCACAAGGGTGCATATTGGAATTCCAAACAATGTTTCCTGAGGGACTTTTTATTTTCTTTGCACGGAAAATCCATTTTCCATTTTCCGAGTGCCCGAATTGAGTTCTTTTTGTGAAGGACCTACCATATATTTGTTGCAAAATTGGACCAAAACATTTTTATAAAATACTAGGCCATATTTGATTCACAATTGACCAAATGGTTGGGTGTCAAAAGCCTTGATCCACCTCTGGTGAAAAAGACAAATTCCCGCCGATTTAGTAGGAAGCGGGTCAAATTTGAACTGCAGTTGCATCATAGTTTGCTCTTTATTTTTTCAAAAAATCTTTTCTAGATACATAAGTATCTATTTAATCAAAGAAACATCGAAAGTTTTCCAAGATTCAACCACTAGCTAGGAACGGTCAAACCCGCCGTTTTCATCGCATTTTGAAATGGACATAAAAAATTCAAAAAAATTCAAAAAATTGGGAAACCTTCTCATTCTTCATTATATGTGACCAAGTTTCTAGGAAAAATAATAAATTTGTAATACGGCAATTATTTTAAAAAAGCGTTCTCAGAAACGAGCTATCGCGCGTGAAGATTCATGGCTTTCAAGCCAAATGATCAATCTTATGGCCACATTCATGGCATAGTTTGTTTAAATGATCTCATATTGTGCACAAGGGTGCATATTGGAATTCCAAACAATGTTTCTTCAGGGACTTTTTATTTTCTTTGCACGGAAAATCCATTTTCCATTTTCCGAGTGCCCGAATTGAGTTCTTTTTGTGAAGGACCTACCATATATTTGTTGCAAAATTGGACCAAATCATTTTTCTAAAATACTAGGCCATATTTGATTCACAATTGACAAAATTGTTGGGTGTTAAAAGCCTTGATCCACCTCTGGTGGAAAAGACAAATTCCCGCCGATTCAGTAGGAAGCGGGTCAAATTTGAACTACAGCTGCCTCATAGTTTGCTCTTTATTTCTTCAAAAAACATTTCTAGATACATAAGTATCTATTTAATCAGAGAAACATCAAAAGTTTTCCAAGATTCAACCACTAGCCAGGAACGGTCAAACCCGCCGTTTTCATCGCATTTCGAAACGGGCATAAAAAAATTGGGAAACCTTCGCATTCTATCATTATATGTGACCAAGTTTCCAGGAAAAATAACAAACTTGTAATACGGCAATTATTTTAAAAAAGTGTTCTCAGAAATGAGCTATCATGCGTGAAGATTCATGGCTTTCAAGCCAAATGATCAATCTTATGGCCACATTCATGGCATAGTTTGTTCAAATGATCTCATATTATGCACAAGGGTGCATCTTCGAATTCCAAACAATGTTGCCTAAGAGAGTTTTCATTTTCTTTGCACGGCAAATTCATTTTCCATTTTCCGAGTGCCCGAATTGAGTTCTTTTTGTGAAGGACCTACCATATATTTGTTGCAAAATTGGACCAAATAATTTTTATAAAATATTAGGCCATATCTAATGCATAATTGACAAAATGGTTTGGTGTCAAAAGTTTTGATCGACCACTTGTGAAAAAGACAAATTTCTGCCGATTCAGTAGGAAGCGGGTCAATTTTGAACTGCATCTACCTTATTGTTTGCTCTTTATTTTTTTCCAAAAATCATTTCTAGTTACATAAGTATCTATTTAATCATAAATACATGGTTTGGTGGCGATACGTCGAGGTTTGGATGTGGCCTAGGGCCCCAACTCCAAAGCGCGTAAACTCGCATGCCCGCCGCGTGGTCACCGCGTGACCTTGGCATTGACATGATTTCTGGGAGGTCTAGGCATGTATAGTGGGTTGGGCACTCCCCAGGTAGGTGCTAGGAAAAAAATTACAACAGAAGAATCTCACGAGGAGACTGACCTATCCTCAAAGATGAATTAGTAACCAAGTGTTTGATTAGCGGTACGGGAAATGCACATGGCCAACGGGCATGAGTTTTGGCTGAGGATGATCATCTACTAAGGATAATGTCTTCACAAATTTTTAGCTCAAAAGGAGGATCCTAGGTGGTACTTTATTTGCAAAGTACCACGCTGGACAAAAAATATGAATGTTGAATCTGGGCTCAAAATAATGAATGGATTGAGCTGAAATTTGGTGGAGGATGGTTATTTGGGCATAGGAAAGCATTGTAGAAATTTGATACCATTTGGACATGCCAAAGTAGTACTTCCTTCACAATGCTCTTCTATGGACAGAAACTTGGGAAAACTAGTGAGAGAGATTGGATGAATGAAATGAGCTAAAAATTGTTGTAGGTAAGTTACATAGGTATGGTCATGCGCTGGTAAATTTTCAGATCATTTGGGTAAGCCTAGCTAGTACTTACTTCACAAAGCTTCTCTCGAGGTAGAAACTTTGGGAATTTCCTGAGAAAGATTTACTAGGAAAATTGAGCTGAATATTATCATGTGGCAATGATTTGGGTATGGAAGAGTGCCCGAAAAGTTTGAGGGTAATAGGAGGGGTCTATATAACACTTGCTTTGCAACGTGCCAATTTGGCCATAAAATATAAATTGAACCTGGTCTCACATAGATGATTTGACTGAGCTGCAATTTGGAGGAGGGTGATAATTTGGTCATATGAAGGAACTGTATAAATTTCATGTCATTTCGATATATAAAAAAGGTACCTCCTTCACAATGCTTCTATGTGGACAAAAACTTTGGAAATTTGCCGAGGAAGATTTGCTAGGCAAATGGAGCTGAATTTTGTCATGCGGTAATGATTTGGATAGGAAAGAGTGCCCAAAAATTCCGAGGGCAATCAAGAATATATAAATAGCACTTCCTTCATAAAGTGCTATTGTGAACAGAATAGGAAAATGAATATTGCTGAATTAGTTTTGAACTAGGCAAGGAAGGATTTTTACATATTTGATGAAGATATGACCCAAAGAATTTATGAGATTTTTTTGGGAATGGGAATGACAGAAATATAGGTTGCTTCACAACCTAGGGCAAAAATTGCCACATGGACATGACACATAGGCAAAACTGATGAGGTGGCGCCTAGTCATACCAACCCACCACAATTTACAAGGTTATGACCATCTATATTGGTCATGATCAGCTAGAAATAAGGCAGCAGACCAGTGCTATATGCTTTATGACCATTTCGTGTAAGGAAATTACGACCTTTCGGACCAAAATGGTCGTTATAGTTTAGGGTTTGGAGCCCCCCGAACAGCTTTTGACCAATTGGTCTGAAATGGTCATAGATCGATGACCAATTCTTCCAGGGTCACTAATAGAAGGTCACTAGTTGACATATTTCTTGTAGTGTCAGGACCACTGCTGTGGTTGGTAAGTACCCTTATGATAAGCTTCAACATGTATCATCCCATAAACTGCCGGTTTATCAATATGTTCAATGATGTAGGATCTCGCGTTACCCACCTGGGATCTGATATGCAGAAGAAGTTGAAGGCTACCTATACTCTTATAGAGCAGTTATATACCGGCGCACAATGGATCATTTGTACTACCGCTCATAACAAATCGCCCCCAAACCTGATCAAGGAAACATTAGAAAAGCTGTCAATGATGCCTGCCTGGTTGGACAAGTTAAAAAGATCAGCTGCAAGGGCAGGTGCTCTGACTGCGCTAATCCGGGCTAAAGCCTGGATACCAGATCTTGACTCGGCTGATATAGGACGCGTCTATCCAAGAATAAAGGAAGACGGGTCAGAGTTTGATAATGATGATCTTCGAGCTTTGACAAAGGAAATGCGCCCATTAGCGAGCAAATTGGCCGAAGAAACATATAACTATCAGCCGATTTATGATGCTGACAACAAACGACTTGCTGCTCCAACTCATGATGTGGAGAATCTTATCCCACCAATCCGTAGGCATACCTATGCTCCCGATGTTGACCCCTCCACCCTTATAAGCGACGAAGATGTATTCAAGGCCCTAACTGGAATCGATTGGACCACCATTGATTTCCAGCCGCTGGGTGGAGAGGAGGAGGGCGAACTAGTGCAGGATGATCCACAACCGTCAAGCCAGCCTGGTGAAGAGTCATAATCCGGAGGCCGGTTTAATCTTCTGCATACTGAAATACTTGCTGAAAACAATTATCCTTTTGGGCATCAAAACGCCTTGTAATATACTAGTTTAAACACTTGGTCTGCTATGCCATCGTGCATATTCACTTTGCATGATATTGTTAATCCATCATGATTTATGTTACGTCTGCTTATGATCGTTAGCAGCTTTATTTGACCTGTTTCTACATATAACAAGTTGAAAGTGTCCTGGCGGTTTATCGTTGGATGGGTCATAATGCCCAACATATAATCCGTGTTTATAACCAGGCTGTATTGAATGACGATCAAATATGAAATATATCATACCTGTGACATTGAATCGCATCGTTGGCTCACCGACCTTCTGAAGTAAGGGTGATAACCCAAATCTTGAGTACTGATAACTCCTCCCCGTTTTGCCGGTTTATAGTAAAGCCATACCGGGTTGTAATAAACACCGAATTATTCATATATCATACTGGCGACTTGTAGTCGAAGCTAGACTGGGTCAATCAACACCGGATTATAGTTGAATGTATACTGGCGACTTATAATCGACAGCAAAAACGGGTCAATAAACACTGGATTAGTATAAAACGCCTCAAAAGAAACATCAGAAAGATTTCAGAAGAAAATATGCAAAAAACGGTGAGGCTTTTCATGGGCTGCTAGGCCACTGAGTTAAACCATTTTACAAAGCCTTTATAAGATGGGCCTCACATCAACCAATCTTCATTTTAACTATGACAAGTTCAGGGTCTTTATAAGATTCTCTTGTTAGACGTTCGACGGGTCTACCAGGATTAGCTAGACGGAGTGGCTTAATTAAAAAGGCAGGATAACCTGGGGTTTCAGGTGAATACACCTGGCTTCCAAGACTGGATTTTATAGCCTATTACAAGGTTATAGACTCTTGGTTCTTGTAGAAGCAAAGAGCCCCCTAGTAATATTTTAAGCTATGCTCAATGGGTGCCTATGTTTGAGTTGTGCTTTGCAACAGACTCTCTTTGGCTCCTTTTGACCTTGGGTGGCAAAACCCCAAGTGTTTTTTATGTGTGGTTTATGAGCCAGATCAAAGGGTAATTAGAGCTCCGCTTTATAAACAGGAGCCCCCATGTAACCAAAAACCTTCCAAGGAATAACAGCAGAGGCCCCGCTTTAGTAGGGATGCCGGTTTATTGTATTGATCATCATAATATATACATTGTCAATAATATGTACATAAGAGGAGCCTATGGCTCAGGTGTAGTAAGGCCGAAGATGAGCTATATTCCATGGCCGGTGGGTATCCTCCTCCGATTTAAGTGAGTCCTTGTGCTCTCGAACATTGATAAGGTAGTATGACCCGTTGTGTAGATTCTTGCTGACCACGAAGGGTCCTTCCCAAGGCGGGGATAACTTGTGCATATTAGTATGATCCTGGATGAGCCGGAGCACCTGATCCCCTTCTTGAAATGTTCTGGTTTTAACTCGGCGACTGTGATAACGGCGCAGATCTTGCTGATAAATCGCCAAACGCGCCGCTGCAATATCACGCTCCTCATCTAACAGGTCAACTACTTCCTGACGTGCCTTCTCATTGTCAGCTTTAACATAAGCTGCCACACGGGGTGAGTCATGATGGATGTCACTAGGGAGAACCGCCTCTGCTCCGTAAACCATGAAGAAACGTGTATAACCCGTAGATCTGTTGGGCGTGGTATTGATGCTCCATAACATAGAAGGTAACTCCTCCACCCAACAACCCGGCGTCCGTTGTAAAGGAACCATAAGCCGGGGCCTAGTGCCTCGTAGGATTTCTTGATTGGCTCTCTCCGCTTGACCATTAGATTGGGGTGAGCCACTGATGACACGTCAAGCCGGATGTGCTCACGTTGACAAAATTCTTCCATAGCACCCTTGGATAGATTAGTTCCATTATTAGTTATGATGTTGTGTGGAAAACCAAACCGGAAAATCACCTTCTTGATGAATTGAACCTCCGTGGCTGCATCACACTTACTAACTGGCTCTGCCTCCACCAACTTAGTGAACTTATCAACCGCCACCAAAAGGTGGGTCTTCTTATACTTGGTCATCTTAAAGGGACCAATCATATCCAGCCCCCAAGTTGCAAATGGCCAAGTGATTGGAATCATCCTTAATTCTTGAGCCGGAACATGAGCGCGGTGTGAAAACTTCTGACAACCATCACACCTCTTTACCAAGTCGTCAGCATCAGCATGAGCCATCAACCAATAGAAGCTGTGACGAAAAGCCTTAGCTACCAAGGATTTTGAACCGGCGTGGTGACCACAATCTCCTTCGTGGATCTCACGCAAAATCTCACGGCCTTCTTCAGGAGACACACAACGCTGAAATGCCCCTGTTACACTTCAATGATGCAATTCCCCATTGATAATGGTCATTGACTTGGATCGCCGGATTATCTGCCCGGCCAAAGTTTCATCCTCCGGTAACTCGCCCCGGTTCATATACGCCAAATATGGGACTGTCCAATCCGGGATAACATGAAGAGCTGCCACTAACTAAGCCTCCGGGTCAGGAACAGCCAAATCCTCCTCTGTAGGTAGCTTGACTGACGGGTTATGCAAAACATGCAGAAAAACATTGGGTGGAACCGGTTTATGTTGGGAACCCAAATGGCTTAAACTGTATGCCGCTTCATTCTTTCGCTGGTGTGATGCCCCCGATTCAATCGTACACTAATCATGCATGCAAACGTGTACGATCAAGATCAGGGACTCACGGGAAGATATCACAACACAACTCTAAAATAAAATAAGTCATACAAGCATCATAATACAAGCCAGGGGCCTCGAGGGCTCGAATACAAGTGCTCGATCATAGACGAGTCAGCGGAAGCAACAAAATCTGAGTACAGACATAAGTTAAACAAGTTTGCCTTAAGAAGGCTAGCACAAACTGGGATACAAATCGAAAGAGGCGCAGGCCTCCTGCTTGGGATCCTCCTAAACTACTCCTGGTCGTCGTCAGCGGGCTGCACGTAGTAGTAGGCACCTCCGGGGTAGTAGTCGTCGTCGACGATGGCGTCTGGCTCCAGGGCTCCAGCATCTGGTTGCGGCAACCAGGTAGAAGGGAAAGGGGGAAAAGAGGGAGAAAATCAACCGTGAGTACTCATCCAAATTACTCGCAAGCAAGGAGCTACACTACATATGCATGGGTATATGTGAAAAGGGCCATATCAGTGGACTGAACTGCAGAATGCCAGAATAAGAGGGGGATAGCTAATCCTGTCGAAGACTACGCTTCTGGCAGCCTCCGTCTTGCAACATGTAGAAGAGAGTAGATTGAAGTCCTCCAAGTAGCATCTCCAAGTAGCATCTCCAAGTAGCATCGCATAGCATAATCCTACCCGACGATCCTCCCCTCGTCGCCCTGTGGAAAAGCGATCACCGGGTTTTCTGTGGAACTTGGAAGGGTGTGTTTTATTAAGTATCCGGTTCTAGTTGTCATAAGGTCAAGGTACAACTCCAAGTCGTCCTGTTACCGAAGATCACGGCTATTCAAATAGATTAACTTCCCTGCAGGGGTGCACCAACTTACCCAGCACGCTTGATCCCATTTGGCCGGACACACTTTCCTGGGTCATGCCCGGCCGCGGAAGATCAACACGTCGCAGCCCCACCTAGGCGCAACGGAGAGGCCAGCACGCCGGTCTAAACCTAAGCGCGCAGGGGTCTGGGCCCATCGCCCTGAGCACACCTGCACGTTGCGTACGCGACCGGAAGCAGACCTAGCCTAGTGGCGTTCCAGTCCAATCCGGCGCGCGCCGCTCAGTCGCTGATGTCACGAAGTGCTTCGGCTGATACCACGACGCCGGGATACCCATAACTACTCCCGCGTAGATGGTTAGTGCGTATAGGCTCGTAGACAACTCAGATCAAATACCAAGATCTCGTTAAGCGTGTTAAGTATCCGCGAACGCCGAACAGGGCCAGGCCCACCTCTCTCCTAGGCGGTCTCAACCGGCCCTATCGCTCCGCCACAAAGATCCACTTGCGGGTGCTCCACCAGCCGACCCGACTTTAGTCTCCACATGTATCATGTATAAAGTATATAGTTATACCCGAGATTACCTCCCGAGTGATCTCGGCCCAATAGTATAGCACGGCAGACGGACAAGAATGTAGGGCCACAGATGAAAATACTAGCATCCTATACTAAGCATATAGGATTGCAGGTAAGGTAACAACAGTAGTAACAAGGACAGGCTATGCATCAGGATAGGTATAACAGAAAGCAGTAACATGCTACACTACTCTAATGCAAGCAGTATAGAGTAGAATAGGCGATATCTGGTGATCAAGGGGGGGGGGCTTGCCTGGTTGCTCTGGCAAGAGAGAGGGGTCGTCAACTCCGTAGTCGAACTGGTCAGCAGCAGCGTCGGTCTCGTAGTCTACCGGAGAGAAGAGGGGGAAGAAATAATGAATACAGAGCAAACAAAGCATCACAAAATATAACAAGGCAATACGCGGTGTTCGGTGTGCCCTAACGCGGTAGTAGGTGATACCGGTGAAGGGGGGAAAACATTCGGGAAAGTATTCCCGGCGTTTCGTGTTTTTTGACAAATGAACCGGAGGGGGAAAGTTGCGGGTTTGATATGTTAGGGGTGTGTGGTGGACGAACGGGCTGCGTATCCGGGTTCGTCTCGTTGTTCTGAGCAACTTTCATGTTGAAAATATTTTAATCCGAGTTACGAATTAAAAGATATGATTTTCTAAATATTTTATTAATTTCTGGAATTTAATTAATTCGAAAATGATTTAATGACATCAGCATGATGTCATGCTGACATTAGCAGTCAACAGAGTTGACTGGTCAACCTGACTTGTGGGTCCCATTCGTCATTGACTGATTAGTCTAATTAGGGTTTAATTAAACTATCTACTTAATTAGATTAATTAAACATGATTAATTAACTTAATTAATTCATTAAATATTTTAATTATTAACTAATTAATTAATTAATTATATATTTATTTTTATTTCGTTTTTTTGTTTCCTCAGGGGCGTGGGCCCTGTTTGTCATTGGCCCAGAGGCCAAACAGGGCGCGGGCGACAGGTTACGGGGGTCCCCCGTTTGGGTGCACACCCAGGGGCACGCGGGCGTGGACACGGGTGGCCACGGCGGGGCACGTCGCCGGCCAGGGATGGGCGCAGGGGCGCATCCCGCCCAGTGTGGGGCGAGGTTGCCGGCGGCCACCGCACAAGCGGCAGCAGGGCAGCGGTGCCGACGTGGGGCGAGGGGAGCAGGGGGGGCGGCCCTAGCGACCGAGCGGGCGCGGCCCCAGCGGTGGACGCGCGCGGGAGACGGGCTCCTGGGGGAGCGCTCGCCCACAGGGAGTGCGGCGGGACTGAGCCAGTGGCCAAGGCGGCCGTGGTGGCCGGCCGACGTGGGGGAGGCGGAGTGCGGTCCGGCGAAGAGCGGGCATGCGAGCGGCAGAGGAGCACCAGTAGGGGAGCCGGGGCGCACCAGTAGCAGGGGGGCGTGGTGAGTGGCCGCGGGAATGCGAGCGCGCGTGCGCACGACGGTTATGGCCGCGGTCGGCGAGCGGGAATCCAGGGGAGGAGGAGGAGAGGTGCTCACGGGGCGCGTAGGGTCCAGGCAGCGTGCGCGGGGTGGTCTGGCGAGGAGGGGACGAGGAGGAGGACGGTGAGGCGGCAGTCCGGTGGGGAGGCGGCGCCGGCGAGGGGGCGCGCCGGCTAGGTTGTGCTCCGGGTGGCGTCGGGGGCCTCCTCCCTCGATCCCGATCCAATCGGGGAGAGGGGGAGAGATATTTTGCGGGGGGTGCGGGGGAGTGTCGGTGGGTGCGTGGGGGAGTGGGGGGGGAGGTTATGGATAAGGGAGAGGAGTGGGGGCCGACCTGGGCCGGCCTGGTTGGCCCGATGGCCAGCTGGGCCGCGGTCCAGCAGGGGGGGGGCTTCTCCTCCTTTTTTTTGTATTCTGTTTTTATTTCTTTTCTTTAATTTATTTTCTTTAACTGTTTTAATTCAATTTAGGGCATTTAAGTATTTGATAAATTTGTGTTTTCTTTACTATAATTACCTCTGTGATATTCGGCACAACCCGAACATTTTTGTTTCGATGTTTGAAAACTATTGATGTTTGACAATATTTAAATTTTGAATTTGAAAAGTTTCGAACCGACGCGAGATTAAACAGTGACGGAGGTGACGTGGCATATTTAGCAGAGGTTACTGTAGCTTAATTATCCGGGCGTCACAAATCTCCTCTACTACAAGAAATCTCGTCCCGAGATTTAAGAGATGGAGTACGGGGGAAGTTCTGGTTACGAAATTCTAACGGATCTTCTCGGCCCTGGTTGCTCTTCTCAAAAAGGTTGATCCATAGCATCGATGTCTTCCATTAAATGCATACGGGCATCATGATGAAGTCGTCATTCTTCCTTCGGGGTCTCCGTCGTACTTACGAAAAAGATAAGGGGGAAACTCGTGAAGTACGAAGTTCAATACATGTTAAGTACCTAGGGGCTATCTCAGTGAACGAGGTATAGAGTCACCTCTCGAGTTGAAATTCAAGAAAGTCATCGAGAGTAAATTAAGAAGGTGAAATAAGGAGTCTCAAGTGGATAGGCAACCGTTTGTGGCCTGAAACAAAATGTGACAGGGGTTCAGAGCAATGGGAAAGTATTGCGTCTGGTACCAGAATAGATCACTATGAAGGTGGCCCGTGAATTACCTATGAAGCCAAGCGGGTGGAATAACTTTGGAAATGGGGGTGTGTAGAAGAATCAGGTTTCGATCCTGTGGAACTGTGGGTTATGGGCCCACCATGTGGGTTAAAAGTGGAAGGAGTGGTGACATCTTGCGTGATCATGTAAGCAAGGCATGTCAGAGGAGAGTCTGAGGGTCATGTCGGCAACAACATAGGTACCAAGGGCGAGGGACTAAGAGAACCATTTTCCTGCTCGTTGAACGAGGCGGACCAATAGGCAAAGTTCTCGTCCATCGGTGGTTACCGGAATGCTACCGACAAATGCAACAGGGTCTTAATGACACGGTTATACGCCAAGGTGTTTACATAAGCAGAAGAATATTACTGCTTAGATCATATGGATCACCAGGAAGGTTAAACAAATCAATGGAAAAGGAGAATGTGGTCATCAAATCAAACAGAACAATAGAAAGGAAAATGTGTTTGACACATGTACCAAGGGTATACCCTTCCCACGGACAAGCAGAGCAGGATATCCACGACAAGAGATAATGTAGAAAACCGTTTAGGTAGGGGAGAGAATTTTCATGACACTACCCATACAACGGTGTTTGGATAATTGAGCAGGAAACTTTTAGCATTGGGCTCCAAATGTTCTTGTTGAAAATCGGAGTATCACAAACATGCTTTGAGATAGTATTGGCATGGTCTTTGGGTAAAGATCATACTTTGGATTCACAAGGGATCCGTCAGGAGCAACTTATAGAATAAGTCTTACAATTTCCTCATGGAAGAATGGCTAAACTTGCTAAAAGGATACTACAACAATAGGTCCTCCACCCAGGGGGGGTGCTAGGCATGACATCATGTTACCAGGTCATCAAAGGACCAACATCATAACTCTTGGAAAGTTGTCCCAACCATCATATCTGACCGAGATTCAGATCCGATTGGTGTCAAAATACCTCAGACTCAGGATGCCTGAGAGAAAAAGGTGTAATACAAATTGACGAGATGACATTGTAAAGTTCTCGAGAAATGAACTATGGAAGCGAGTTCCGAAACAAGAGTTCATCAGTAAACCAACGAGAGGATGAGGAGGTGGCTGATGGAATGAGCGGCAATTCATCGCGATTAACAAAAGATGGATTCCCACAATTATGTGAACAAGGAGATAACATTTGTCAGATCAAATGGTATAATGATGTATGCTCGAGGAAAACATACACAATTAAACATTGGTTGAAAGGTGCACCCGAAATATGGGCCGGGTTGCACGACCAATGTCAGAATGGTGATTCAATAATCAATAGTCTAAGAATGAACGGCCGACCATTAACTTCAAAGCAATAGGGTTGCTAGAAGTGCAGAATCCAAACAGCACCGTTCACTTGTTTGTACCCCGGTTGGAATCAACACGAGGACCAAGAAAGAATGGTGATGGTGAGAAGTATCATCATACCGAGAATTTCTAAGAGGTGGAGCAATTCTCACAACATTCTTGACATCAAAGATGGTAATACTCTGCGGTAGATCATAACATAAGTTGGATAGCAAGGAACTCAAGGTACAACACAAAATCGAAAGCAAGCTTGCTGTTCAAGGACAAACGATATGATGTGGAAGATTGATTGTAAGATTAGCTCACCGTCGAAATTTGTGCTCCGGGAAGAAGGACCCGGTAGCATAGTTAAAATTTAGCACGATAATGATATAGCCAAACAGGCTAGGAATGGCGTGATCGGGTACAAACTCGTAGTTATAGAAGCTTACTGAAGAGTTGTTGAACTGTAGTGCGGACTCGGTTCAGTTATCGGTGTCTTTGAGTGTTTAATAACTCAGAGCCCGTGAAAAATTGGAATCAGTGGGAAGGTAGTACTTGATGAACTCATAAAAGTTATGCAGTTCCAAGATAATCTCGAGATACCAGGGGGTAATACTCGACGACAAATCAAAGTAGAGGTTGGACTGGGGTATTACTCTGCAGAAGACAAGTGCTTAAACTTGCACGAGAAATGGTATTTAAAGGAGAACATGGTCGGAAACCACGATCATAAATGATCGAACCACGGATACAAGATGAACTTATAGCAAGGGGGTAACTATTTTTACGAGCAGCTTCCATGATAAGTTATACATCGTGTCCATGGGCATGAACGCAAGGTTCAAGGTCGACTCCCACTTCTTCAATGTATAACCTTCCATTCACTTCTCGCTTTGATAAAAGCATTAGTGTTGAAAGTTTTACCTAGTGAAATACCAGATGAGTACGACTCGTGAAAACTTCCGAGTTCACACATATTAAGGAAGGCATAGGTTCAACCCATCGGGGCATCTCAGAATCATATACTAGAATCTTTAGAAGTAATTAACTCAAGCTCGAAGGCAGAGCATGGTTGAGAAAGCAGAGGATACAATTTACCAAAGGCATTATGTATCAGAGGAAAGGCTCACAAGGTTATTGAATATGAAGGGCGTTGTCAGGTAAAATCCAACAATGGATCGAGCGATCCACAACGGAGCTGATGTGAGTATCGGTACTCAATCAGAGGAAGAAAGAATGCACGGGCATCATATTATAGGACAACTGAATAATTTGATGCTTAGATAACAAAGGAATTATGATTTCCAAAACAAAGGATCAGAAGCAGACGCTCTGACCAAGGATGGATAAGTTCAATAGACTTAGGGGCACAATCGACGACAATTGATTGGTCAAGAACCAGCTCATGTTCAAAAATGACGTCTGAGCCGGAAGGAGGAATTCTAGGATCTGTTTGAGGATTGCGAGCATTCGCAACAAATCGAATCAACGGACTCAAATGATAATGACAATGGATGTCAAAAAGATTTCTAGACTTATGGGATTAACCATAATGCAAGTAATCAAGAATTTCAAGAGCAATAGGATGCTCAGGATTTTCGGAAGATCGAATGGTATTTCGAGGATTCGTGACATGCATGCATCAACTGGGGATGAGTGGATACTCGATAAATGCGAGAATTAACCGTAGGGGTATTCAAGTGACAAGAACATCAAGGCAGTAAGCTCAAGGGATTATCGAAACCACGACGAGTTTTTCAGGGTATCTTGTAATAACAAGACCACTGGGGATGAATGTAAGAATAACAAATGCAAGTAGTTATCCATTAGGGTTTGCGGTGGAAGGTGAATTGCAAACGCGATGAACACAAGTTCTCGGGTTAACAGCGGAGAGTATCTTCAGGGTCTTCTGGTGCAGCAGACGATCATCAATAATTAGGGGCTCTCCGGGGTGAAAGTGACAACGAGATCCTAATGTTAGATTTTTAGCAAAAATCGTTTAACCCGAATAGAAGAGAGTTCAGAATCCCAGAGTAAAGGTCGAGGAGTAAAAGATCCTAGTACCACCCAATGGCGACGTGGGCCCGTAAGGCACACAGCCATGTTAGTAAAAGTTTTGTAATGTCTAGACTCGACTTCGGCCAAAGAGTTGGGAAGGGGATTCCTACAGGCAGTCGGCTCTGATACCAACTTGTGATGCCCCCGATTCAATCGTACACTAATCATGCATGCAAACGTGTACGATCAAGATTAGGGACTCACGGGAAGATATCACAACACAACTCTAAAATAAAATAAGTCATACAAGCATCATAATACAAGTCAGGGGCCTCGAGGGCTCGAATACAAGTGCTCGATCATAGACGAGTCAGCGGAAGCAACAAAATCTGAGTACAGACATAAGTTAAACAAGTTTGCCTTAAGAAGGCTAGCACAAAATGGGATACAGATCGAAAGAGGTGCATGCCTCCTGCCTGGGATCCTCCTAAACTACTCCTGGTCGTCGTCAGCGGGCTGCACGTAGTAGTAGGCACCTCCGGGGTAGTAGTCGTCGTCGACGGTGGCGTCTGGCTCCAGGGCTCCAGCATCTGGTTGCGACAACCAGGTAGAAGGGAAAGGGGGAAAAGAGGGAGAAAAGCAACCGTGAGTACTCATCCAAAGTACTCGCAAGCAAGGAGCTACACTACATATGCATGGGTATATGTGTAAAGGGCCATATCAGTGGACTGAACTGCAGAATGCCAGAATAAGAGGGGGATAGCTAGTCCTATCGAAGACTACGCTTCTGGCAGCCTCCGTCTTGCAGCATGTAGAAGAGAGTAGATTGAAGTCCTCCAAGTAGCATCTCCAAGTAGCATCCAGTAGCATCGCATAGCATAACCCTACCCGGCGATCCTCCCCTCGTCGCCCTGTGGAAAAGCGATCACCGGGTTGTCTGTGGAACTTGGAAGGGTGTGTTTTATTAAGTATCCAGTTCTAGTTGTCATAAGGTCAAGGTACAACTCCAAGTCGTCCTGTTACCGAAGATCACGGCTATTCGAATAGATTAACTTCCCTGCAGGGGTGCACCAACTTACCCAACACGCTCGATCCCATTTGGCCGGACACACTTTCCTGGGTCATGCCCGGCCTCGGAAGATCAACACGTCGCAGCCCCACCTAGGCAAACAGAGAGGCCAGCACGCCGGTCTAAACCTAAGCGCACAGGGGTCTGGGCCCATCGCCCTGAGCACACCTGCACGTTGCGTACGCGGCCGGAAGCAGACCTAGCCTAGTGGCGTTCCAGTCCAATCCGGCGTGCGCCGCTCAGTCGCTGACGTCACGAAGTGCTTCGGCTGATACCACGACGCCGGGATACCCATAACTACTCCTGCGTAGATGGTTAGTGCGTATAGGCTCGTAGCCAACTCAGATCAAATACCAAGATCTCGTTAAGCGTGTTAAGTATCCACGAACGCCGAACAGGGCCAGGCCCACCTCTCTCCTAGGCGGTCTCAACCGGCCCTGTCGCTCCGCCACAAAGATCCACTCGCGGGTGCTCCACCAGCCGACCCGACTTTAGTCTCCACATGTATCATGTATAAATTATATAGTTATACCCGAGATCACCTCCCGAGTGATCTCGGCCAAATAGTATAGCACGGCAGACGGACAAGAATGTAGGGCCACAGATGAAAATACTAGCATCCTATACTAAGCATATAGGATTGCAGGTAAGGTAACAACAGTAGTAACAAGGACAGGCTATGCATCAGGATAGGTATAACAGAAAGCAGTAACATGCTACACTACTCTAATGCAAGCAGTATAGAGTAGAATAGGCGATATCTGGTGATCAAGGGGGGGGGGCTTGCCTGGTTGCTTTGGCAAGAGAGAGGGGTCGTCAACTCCGTAGTCGAACTGGTCAGCAGCAGCGTCGGTCTCGTAGTCTACCGGAGAGAAGAAGGGGAAGAAATAATGAATACAGAGCAAACAAAGCATCACAAAATATAACAAGGCAATACGCGGTGTTCGGTGTGCCCTAACGCGGTAGTAGGTGATACCGGTGAAGGGGGGAAAACATCCGGGAAAGTATTCCCGGTGTTTCGTGTTTTTTGACAAATGAACCGGAGGGGGAAAGTTTCGGGTTTGATATGTTAGGGGTGTGTGGTGGACGAACGGGCTGCGTATCCGGGTTCGTCTCGTCGTTCTGAGCAACTTTCATGTTGAAAATATTTTAATCCGAGTTACGGATTAAAAGATATGATTTTCTAAATATTTTATTAATTTCTGGAATTTAATTAATTCGAAAATGATTTAATGACATCAGCATGATGTCATGCTGACATCAGCAGTCAACAGAGTTGACTGGTCAACCTGACTTGTGGGTCCCATTCGTCATTGACTGATTAGTCTAATTAGGGTTTAATTAAACTATCTACTTAATTAGATAAATTAAACATGATTAATTAGCTTAATTAATTCATTAACTATTTTAATTATTAATTAATTAATTAATTAATTAATTATATATTTATTTTTATTTCGTTTTTTTTGTTTCCTCAGGGGCATGGGCCCTGTTTGTCATTGGCCCAGAGGCCAAACAGGGCGCAGGCGACGGGTTACGGGGGTGCCCCGTTCGGGTGCACGCCCAGGGGCACGCGGGCGTGGACACGGGCGGCCACGGTGGGGCACGTCGCCGGCCAGGGATGGGCGCAGGGGCGCATCCCGCCCAGTGTGGGGCGAGGTTGCCGGCGGCCACCGCACAAGCGGCAGCAGGGCGGCGGTGCCGGCGTGGGGCGAGGGGAGCAGGGGGGCGGCCCTAGCGACCGAGCGGGCGCGGCCCCAGCGGTGGACGCGCGCGGGAGACGGGCGCCTGGGGGAGCGCTCGCCCACAGGGAGTGCGGCGGGACCGAGCCAGTGGCCAAGGCGGCCGTGGTGGCCGGCCGACGTGGGGGGAGACGGAGTGCGGTCCGGCGAAGAGCGGGCGTGCGGGCGGCAGAGGAGCACCAGTAGGGGAGCCGGGGCGCACCAGTAGCAGGGGGGCGTGGTGAGTGGCCGCGGGAGTGCGAGCGCGCGTGCGCACGACGGTTATGGCCGCGGTCGGCGAGCGGGAATCCAGGGGAGGAGGAGGAGAGGTGCTCACGGGGCGCGTAGGGTCCAGGCAGCGTGCGCGGGGTGGTCTGGCGAGGAGGGGACGAGGAGGAGGACGGTGAGGCGGCAGTCCGGTGGGGAGGCGGCGCCGGCGAGGGGGCGCGCCGGCTAGGTTGTGCTCCGGGTGGCGTCGGGGGCCTCCTCCCTCGATCCCGATCCAATCAGGGAGAGGGGGAGAGATATTTTTCGGGGGGTGCGGGGGAGTGTCGGTGGGTGCGTGGGGGAGTGGGGGGGAGGTTATGGATAAGGGAGAGGAGTGGGGGCCGACCTGGGCTGGCCTGGTTGGCCCGATGGCCAGCTGGGCCGCGGTCCAGCAGGGGGGGGGGCTTCTCCTCCTTTTTTTGTATTATGTTTTTATTTCTTTTCTTTAATTTATTTCCTTTAACTGTTTTAATTCAATTTAGGGCATTTAAGTATTTGATAAATTTGTGTTTTCTTTACTATAATTACCTCTGTGATATTCGGCACAACCCGAACATTTTTGTTTCGATGTTTGAAAACTGTTGATGTTTGACAATATTTAAATTTTGAATTTGAAAAGTTTCGAACCGACGCGAGATTAAACAGTGACGGAGGTGACGTGGCATATTTAGCAGAGGTTACTGTAGCTTAATTATCCGGGCGTCACAGCTGGTCCACATGGTCAACCTGATAACCCTTGAAGTGACCTCCAACAATATCTACTTCTCGATGATACGCTGCCAGGAGTGGGTCCTTGGAGTCCCAAGTACTAGGTACTTGCTGAGCCACTAGGTCTGAGTCACCAAAGCACTTAACCCGACTTAGATTCATCTCCTTAGCCATTCGAAGACCATGGAGTACAGCCTCATATTCAACTACATTGTTAGTGCAAGGGAACATTAAACGGAGAACATAACAAAACTTGTCACCTCGTGGGGAAGTTAACACGACTCCAGCCCCCGAGCCCTCCAATTGCATGGACCCATCAAAATGAATAGTCTAATAAGTATGATCCGGCTTTTCTTTCGGTGCCTATAACTCTGTCCAGTCATTGATAAAATCCACAAGCACTTAGGACTTTATTGCCGTATGAGGCACATATTTTAACCCGTGAGGTCCAAGCTCAATAGCCCACTTGGCAACTCGGCTAGTTGCCTCCCTGTTCTGGATTATATCTCCCAAAGGGGAAGAACTGACCACCGTGATGGGATGACCTTGAAAATACTGCTTGAGCTTTCGGCTTGCCATAAAAACTCCATACACCAACTTCTGCCAATGTGGGTACCTCTGCTTAGACTCAATAAGTACCTCACTGATATAATAAACCGGCCGTTCAACCGGATACTCCTTCCCAGCTTCCTTGCGCTCCACCAAAATAGCCATACTAACAGCCCAGGAATTAGCAGCCACATATAACAACAGCGACTCTTTATCGACCGAAGCAGCAAGGATAGGTGGCTCAGCTAACTGCTTTTTCAATTTCTCAAATGCCGCATTAGCAGCATCACTCTAGACAAAATTATCTGTCTTTTTCATCATATAATATAGAGGGATAGCCTTCTCTCCTAATCGGCTGATAAACCGGCTCAATGCTGCAATACGACCCGCCAGATGTTGAACATCGTTAATACACGCCGGTTTAGCCAGAGACGTAATAGCTTTGATCTTTTTCGGATTAGATTCAATGCCCCTGTTAGACACTAAAAACCCAAGAGCTTGCCTGCCGGAACACCAAAAACACACTTGGCCGGATTAAGCATCATCTTATAGACCCTGAGATTATCAAAAGTTTCCTTCAAGTCAGCTATCAATGTCTGCTCCTTTTTGGACTTCACCACAATATCATCCACATAAGCATGAACATTGCACCCAATCTGATTATGAAGACAATTCTGCACGCAGCGCTGGTATGTTGCCTGGGCGCTCTTGAGCCCAAAAGGCATATATACATAGCAGAAGGCTCCAAAGGGAGTTATAAAAGATGTCTTCTCTTGGTCCTTAATTGCCATTTTGATCTGATGATAACCAGAATAAGCATCCAGAAAGCTCAAACGCTCACAACCCGCCGTAGCATCAATGATTTGATCAATATGAGGGAGAGCAAAGGGATCAGCTGGGCAAGCCTTGTTCAAATCCATGTAGTCCACACACATCCGCCAAGTGCCATTTTTCTTAAGCACTAGCGCCGGGTTAGCTAACCACTCAGGGTGAAAAACCTCCACAATAAACCCTGTTGCCAAGAGCCGGGCTACCTCCTCACCAATAGCCTTATGCCTTTCTTCATTGAAGCAGCAGAGAAATTGCTTGACCGGTTTAAACTTAGGATCAATATTAAGAGTGTGCTCAGCGAGTTCCCTCGGTACACCTGGCATGTCAGAAGGTTTCAATGCAAAGATGTCCTGGTTCTCACGGATGAACTCGATGAGCGTGCTTTCCTATTTTGGATCCAGGTTAGAGCTGATGCTAAACTGCTTGGATGAATCCTCGGGGAAAAAAATCAACTAACTTGGTTTCCTCAGCCGATTTAAACTTCAATGCCGGATCATGCTCTATAGTTCACTTTTTCAGAGAAGTCATATCCGCCGGATCAACATTATCCTTATAAAATTTCAACTCCTCTGTTGCACAAACCGACTCAGCATAGGCCGCATCACCCTCTTCGCATTCCAAAGCGATCTTACGGCTCCCATGCACCGTGATGGTCCCCTTATGACCCGGCATCTTGAGCTGCAAATAAACATAACAGGGCCTTGCCATGAACTTAGCATAAGCCGGCCGTCCAAATAGGGCATGATATGGGCTCTTGATTTTCACCACTTCAAAAGTCAATGTCTCTGATCGTGAATCATGATCATCTCCAAAAGCAACCTCCAAAGATATCTTACCAACTGGATACGCCGATTTACCAGGTACCACACCATGGAAAATAGTGTTCGACGGTTCAAGATTTCTATCTATCAACCCCATGCGATGGAAGGTTTCATAATAAAGGATATTGATACTGCTCCCTACATCCATGGGCACCTTGGTGAACTTGTACCCCCCAACCCGAGGTGCCACCACCAATGCCAGATGACCCTAGTTATCAACCCGGGGTGGATGATCCTCTCGACTCCACAAAATGGGATGTTCAGACCAGCGCAGATAACGGGGCACTGTCGGTTCAACGGAGTTTACTGCCCTTTTATGAAGCTTCTGATCGTGCCTGCATAAGCTAGCGGTGAAGACATGATACTGCCCACTATTCAACTGCTTCGGATTACTCTGGTAACCCGATTGCTTCTGCTGCTGATTCCCATGATGATTATAACCACCCTGGTTGCCCTGACTGCCTTGATTGCCATGCCCGATTTGGTTGCCTTGAAATCCCGAACCAGAACTGCCTCCACCATAACCCGTCCCATGAGAACCGCCTCCTGAACCGCCGGGCGGCCCATGATCGTATTGAAAAAGATCTGAGTTTTTGAACTCCCACATAATAAATCAGTCCTTCCAAAGGTGTGTGGCTAGTCTCTCTCGCTTCCCGTGCCTTGGACAAGGCTGGTTTAACAGGCGCTCAAGATTGACACTTGATCCTCCACTCCACGGGGGTGGTTTACCCTTACGATGCTGATTATTATTCTGTGTGTTGGTGTTAGCCACAAAATCCAAACTGTTATCTGCTTTGCGCTTACCATTGTTTCCATGACCCGCCGGGTTATGCTGCTGCCCCTTGTTACTACCGCTCTTCTTTCCCTTCCCCAGTTTTTCATCATTACACTCGGGGTCTTTGGTACTATCAGAGTCGTCATACTTAACCAGAGCTGCCATAAGCGTTCCCATGTCATTACAGTGACGCTTGAGCCGTCCCAATTTCAACTTCAAAGGCGTGAACCGGCAATTGCCCTCCAACGTTAAGACTGCTGTATCGGCATTAATGCGGTCCGATGAATGCAAGATTTCCAAAACCCGGCGCACCCAATGGGTTGTCGATTCACCTTATTCTTGGACATAGGTGGCTAAGTCCACAATTGACATGGGCTGCTTGCACGTGTCCTTGAAATTCTAGATAAATCGGGCCTTTAACGCAGCCCATGACCCAATGGAGTTAGCTGGCAAACTTTTCGGCCAAGTGCGAGCGGTTCCTTCCAACATCATGGTAAAGTATTTAGCACAGGCCGCGTCATCCACATCCAGCATCTCCATTGCCATCTCATAGCTCTCAATCCATGACTCGGGGAGGGGCGGGGGGGGTAAATCGACAGTATAATTGGGCACCTTGCGGGGTCCTTTGAAATCCTTGGGCAGCCGTACATTACGTAGAGACGGGACGAGACACGTCACCCCCAAAGAGCTGGAGGTAACTCCTGGCTCCACCGAAGTTGTTGGACGAACCGGAGTAAGCTGACGGGCCGCGTACTGCGCCGCTAACTCGGCTTCTCGACGCACTCTGCCCTGATCCACCAGATCCTGAGCATTAGTACCACCACCTGCCGGATTATGCCCTCAAGGCGGGTTACGGTCCAGCGCACTACTTGACACGGCCGGTTCATCAAAGTGCCTGCTGTAACTCCGACTTGGGCGGAGGGTAGAATGAATCCTCTCGCGGCTGTATGAATACGCCTGCTGCTGAGTCAAAGCTGTCTGAAGGAGCTCCCTAGCCCGTCGCATCTCAACCGCTACGGGGGACTCACCTTCGACTGGGAGGGCTGCCAATCATGAAGCGGCAGCGACTATGTTATCCAGGGGGGTGGAGTAATGACCCAGAGGCGTTGACACGTGCGATGACGGGGTATTCTGACGAGGCGGATCCACTGTGCGCGGCTGAACCAACGCCCCTGTTCTAGGTGCTTCTACTCGGTTTACCACTGGTTGGTTGCTGGTTCCTGCTCCTAGCGTTTTAAAGAGATTCCTTGGCTCATAAACAGGAGGTAGGTGGGACCGGTGCCTTCTCCTCATTACATCATTTGATGCGTTCTGATCCAACATAAGGCGATAAGCCTGTGCATCCAACTCGGACCGCTCCGCAGCCATCCTAGTGTTCTCGGCTGCCAGGTCTGCCTTGGCTTGAGCTATCCGATCCTTCGCCTTCACGAATTCTCCGTTATGCTGATCCTGATTCGCCAGGTTAACTTCAGCCGCCAACAGTGTTGCAAAGCGTCGAACAAATCGGACAAAACCCGAGCCGGCGGTGGTGCAGGCCTCCTGCCCCAGCTACTGTCGCTGCGGCTGAACCGAAGATCATTGCTACTGCGGTTGAAGAATGTTACACTGACTGTGTACCGGCCATGAAGATTGCAACTCGGCTCGGCGGATCAAGGGGGTCCGGAATACTGTCGCCATCGGAATAGCCCCCAAACCGGCCATCTTGTAGTTGGTACAATGACTCGATCTCTTCGGTAGATGACTCGTCATCAGAGTAAATTATGGTTTCACCACCAGATACCGATCTATACTCAGATTCTACTCCGTGGATGACTCCCACGAAGGCACGCTTCATGGCAGGCTGAATCCGGGCGGATCTCGCATGCTAAGCCATTTCGACGATGTCGGTGCAGATGCCCGGCTCAGGGCCCAGTTCGCCGATCTTGCCAATGAAGACGTGAATACCGCCGAAGGGGACCTGATATCCATACTCAATTGAACCGGCCTCGAGGCCCCAGCCCGCGTCGTCGATGTAGAGCTTGCCGCGATGACACTTTGTCATCCGGCCCACAATGTATCCCTTGAGCCCTTCGAAGCTGCCCTCTAAGAACTTGAAACCATCGTGCGATAGCCCCACGGTGGGCGCCAACTATCATGGGATTGTCACGACAGATGTCCTAGTGTGAGGACTTAGTCGTGGAGCCAGCACAACGTAGTTAACTTAAAGGGGTTAAAGTGGACAAAGGATGCAAGGAATTATACTGGTTCGGCCCTTACGGTGAAGGTAAAGCCTACTCCAGTTATGATGGGATTGCTATGGTTTCGATGACCAGGGAGAAAATACTCTTTGCCTGTCTCTCGAGTTGTTGTCTTCTTGTCCTTAAACCGCCGCCGGGTCATCCCTTTATATACACAGGTTGACGCCCGGCGGTTTACAGAATCCCGGCCAGCTCATAAACGTGTCCGGCTCGGTTTCTATCCTTTCCTATCTTACAACACAAGTTACACACTTTATGGTGGTTTATGTCTATAGGCCCTGGGCCCTGGGCCTTTAGATCTCTTATAGTAAAGCGTCATGCTCCTTGTCTTCATGGGCTTGAATATGGATAACTCCTTATGGGTATAACCCGGCCCCTCCTGGGCGGTTTATACTCAGTAGTTATATCCCCAACAGTTGGGGTTAGAAGGGGTGTAGCTGGTTCTCTGTCCAACTGGGTAGGGGTACAGTCTACGAGAGTCTGGGTTATGTGTGGTGGGGCTAGTTCTTGGGCAAGTACAAACCGTGGTTCTATCTGCACCAACTGGTAGCACTATCTTTTCTGAAGACCGTGCTGTTACTCCCTTAGATACTTCCATCACCCTCTCCAATTCAAATGGCTGATAAACAAGTAAAGTAATTGAATGTATAGACATTGTATGATAGACAGGTGCAATGGATAGTGGGGAATAAAAGAGGGCATGAAATAATTCACATTTATGTTGTCTAACCAAACAGGATAGCATGACACAATTTCACATATATGATGGCTAACTAAACAGGATAGCATGACACAATTTCACATTATGATGGCTAACTAAAAAAGATGGAAAGACATAGTTCAAAATATGATGACTATGTAAACAGGATGACATGATATAACTATATAATGTGTTTATTAAATAGGTTGGCATGCCATAATTCACATACATGCCGCCTATGGAAACATGATAGCATGATATAGTTCCCGGATAGAATGACATAATTCAAAATATGATGACTGTAAACACTAAATAGGATGAGATGATATAACCATATGATGTGTTTATTAAATGGGTTGCCATGCCATGATTCAGATAGATGCTGTGTATGAACATGATGGCATGATATAATTCAAATATATGATTTATATAGTAAGCAAGTAAGCAGATGGCAATCCATATATGATGTAAAAACTAAGCAATGCAAGACACCATGCATGACATGGGTAATATAACACTGCCAAGTTTGAGCATATACCTCAGGGGGGAAATAGGACTGGTCATCAGTCTCTGAATCCTCCTCTGAGGAGCTCTCAGTATCCAGCAAGATGTCTGCTTCACCATGTAGCATTGTCTGCCTTGAATACCTTGTTTTCACTCCAGATACTTTCATCACCGCTTCAAATGGCTGATGCACAGGAAGAGTAGTTGAATATATAAATGTTGTCGACAAATGGAACATGTAATACAAAAAAATGATAGCATGATATAATTCACATACATGATGATTGGCTCAACAGCATGGCATTGCATAATTCACATATATAATGCCCTTGCAACAAGATAGCATTGCATAATTCACATATGTAATGTCTTGCAACAAGATGGCAATGCATAATTCACATATATGGTAATTAGACACTAAATAGGTGGCATTCACACAAAGAATGTCTAAACTAATCAAATGACATAGCAATGCAAGACACCATACGCACGATATGAGCAACATAACCCTGCCAAGTTAGAGCATACACCTCGGGGGGAAATAGGACTGGTCATCTATCTCTGAATCCTCCTCTGAGGAGCTACCTGTAACCACCGAGATATGCGCTTCGTCAGATAGCACAGTCTTCTCTAAAGACCTTGTTTTCATTCCAGAATTTTCCATCACCGTGTCAAATGACTGATGCACACGAAGAGTAGTTGAATGAACTAACATTGTTGACAAATGTAATATGTAACGGAAAAAACGATCGCCTGATATAATTCACATATAAGATGACTGGCTAAGTAGGATGGCATTGCAAAATTCACATATATGATGCCTGGCTAAACAATATGACGTTGCATAATTCACATAAACGATGAATAAACTAAACAGATGGCATTCACACACAGCATGTCTAAACTAAGCAGTTGACATATTTGATGTATAAAGTAAGCAACGCAAGGCACCATATGCATGATATAACCAACATTAGCATGCTAAGTTAGAGCGAAGACCTCAGGGGGTAAATAGGAGTGGTCTTCTCCTTCTGAATCCCCCTCAGAACAGATATCTTCCTCTCAATTACAATCCGAAATGGGTAGAGGGGGGCTGCCTTTGCGCCTACCATGGAGTGACGTCCGCATGAAATTTTATTGCCACGCAAGGCTCGTCTCTTTTGCTCTACATGTTCAGTTCCATTGTGTACAATAATTGACATGCATAGGAATAAAACATAGTGAGATTATGTAAGGAGTGCATGCAGAAATCCAGAGTGATGGTAGCAACCTGTGGATTGATACGTCTCCAACGTATCTATAATTTTTGATTGCTCCATGCTATTATATTATCTATTTTGGATGTTAATGGGCTCTATTTTAGACTTTTATATCACATTTGGGACTAACCTACTAACCGGAGGCCCAGCCCAAATTGCTGTTTTTTTTGCCTATTTTAGGGTTTCGAAGAAAAGGAATATCAAACGGAGTCCAAACGAAATGAAACCTTTGGGAACGTGATTTTCTCAACAAACATGATCCAGGAGACTTGGAGTGGGTGTCAAGAAACAACGGAGGAAGCCACGAGGCAGGGGGCGCGCCCTCCACCCTCGTGGGCCCTCCGTTGCTCCAGCGACGTACTTATTCCTCCTATATATATATATATATATATATATATATATATATATATATATATATATATATATATCCACGTACCCCCAAACATCTAGGAGCACCACAAAAACCTAATTCCACTGCCGCAACCTTATGTACACGAGAGATCCCATCTTGGGGCCTTTTTCGGAGCTCCGCCGGAGAGGGCATTGATCACGGAGGTCCTCTACATCAACTCCATGGCCTCTCAGGTGATGTGTGAGTAGTTTACTTCAGACCTACGGGTCCATAGTTATTAGCTAGATGGCTTCTTCTCTCTCTTTGGATCTCAATACAAAGTTCTCCTCGATCTTCTTGGAGATCTATTCGATGTAATCTTTTTTTGCACTGTGTTTGTCGAGATCCGATGAATTGTGGGTTTATGATCCAGATTATCTATGAGCAATATTTGATTCTCCTCTGAATTCTTTTATGTATGATTGGTTTATCTTTGCAAGTCTCTTCGAATTATCAGTTTGGTTTGGCCTACTAGATTGATCTTTCTTTCAATGGGAGAAGTGCTTAGCTTTGGGTTCAATCTTGCGGTGCTCGATCCCAGTCATAGAAAGGGAACCGACACGTATTGTATTGTTGCCATCGAGGATAAAAAGATGGGGTTTATATCATATTGCATGAGTTTATCCCTCTACATCATGTCATCTTCCTTAAAGCATTACTCTGTTCTTATGAACTTAATACTCTAGATGCATGCTGGATAGCGGTCGATGTGTGGAGTAATAGTAGTAGATGCAGAATCATTTCGGTCTACTTGTCTTGGACATGATGCCTATATACATGATCGTACCTAGATATTCTCATAACTATGCTCAATTCTATCAATTGCTCGACAGTAATTCGTTTACCCACCGTAATACTTATGCTCTTGAGGAAGCCACTAGTGAAACCTATGGCCCCCGAGTCTATCTTCCATCATATTAATCTTGCAATACTTAGTTATTTCTTTTATTTTAATTTGCATCTTTATCATAAAAATACCAAAAATATTATCTTATCATATCTATCAGATCTCACTCTCGTAAGTGATCGTGAAGGGCTTGACAACCCCTTTATCGCATTGGTTGCGAGGTTCTTATTTGTTTGTGTAGGTGTGTGGGACTTGAGCGTGATCTCCTACTGGATTGATACCTTGGTTCTTAAAAACTGAGGGAAATACTTATGCTACTTTGCTTCATCACCCTTTCCTCTTCAAGGGAAAACCAACGCAGTGCTCAAGAGGTAGCAAGAAGGATTTCTGGCGCCATTGCCGTGGAGATTCGTGCCAAGTCAAGTCAAGATTTGACACCCTACAACGAGTCATTTCAGGTGTCGTTGCCAAGTCAAGACATACCAAGTACCCATCACAAACCCTTATCCCTCGCATTACATTATATGCCATTTGCCTCTCGTTTTCCTCTCCCCCACTTCACCCTTGCCGATTTATTTGCCATCTCTTTTCCACTCTCCTTTCTTTCAACATGTCGGAATCAAAAAGGGTTGGGGGTTCTCTCTCGAGTTTTAGTACTTTTGACAATCCTTCTATTCTCTCTAAACACATAAAAAATGATGCTATGGAAAGACATACTGAAGTTATCGATGAAAATCTTAATAATTTTGACGAAGATGATTCCGGAATTTTTCGTTATTTACTCGATGAATCTTTGAAAGATGCTTGGGATAGACTATTAAGGATCCGGGCCAGCTATGTGCCCCCATACCAAATTGAAATTTACTTAAAGAGCTTTTATGTTGCCCTACCTTCTTCGTTTAAGCATGTCCTAGATTCTATTTTTAAGAAGATTTTCTTGAAGGGGATGCCGTAGATACTTATGAAAATATTAAAACCATATTTGGGCACCCCATGAATGAGAAGGTTGAATCCACATCTCTTTTGCTCTCCTACCAAAATGAATCTATCAAAGAGATGAACGCTAGCTTAGATGCAAATTTCCGTAAAATGCTTAATCTTTCTTCTACCATTAACAACCATGTGCTTTATCAAAATAGAAAGATTAATGCCATAGATAATAAGTTTGCTCTTTTCTTCCCTAAAACCAAAGATGGCAATACCTAGATCTATCTTCGCTTTTATGCCTAGCTAGGGGCGTTAAACGATAGCGCTTGTTGGGAGGCAACCCAATTTTATTTTTATTCCTTGCTTTTTGCTCCTGTTTAGTAATAAATAATTTATATAGCCTCTGTTTTGGTTGTATTTTTGTGTTTAATTAGTGTTTGTGCCAAGTAGAACCGTTGGGAAGACTTGGGGAAAGTCTTTTTGATGTTGCTGTAAAAAACAGAAACTTTAGCGCTCACAAGAACTGCTGCCATTTTTATTTGGAAGGTGATATTTAGTTAATTATTTTTGAAGATGATTAATAGATAAATTCCTCACGTCCAGAAATTTATTTTATAATTTTTGGGAATCCACAAGTTGCGTTAGCTACAGATTACTATAGATTGTTTTGTTTTTGACAGATTCTATTTTTCATGTGTGGTTTGCTTATTTTGATGAATCTATGGCTAGTAAAAGAGTTTATAAATCATAGAGAAGTTGGAATACAGTAGGTATAACATCAATATAAATAAATAATGAGTTCATTACAGTACCTTGAAGTGGTGTTTTCTTTTCTTTCGCTAACGGAGCTCACGAGATTTTCTATTTTGAGTTTTGTGTTGTGAAGTTTTCAAGTTTTGGGTAAAGATTTGATGGATTATGGAACAAGGAGTGGCAAGAGCCTAAGCTTGGGGGTGCCCATGGCACCCCAAGGTAAAATTCAAGGACACCAAAAAGCCTAAGCTTGGGGATGCCCCGGAAGGCATCCCCTCTTTCGTCTTCGTCTATCGGTAACTTTACTTGGAGCTATATTTTTATTCACCACATGATACGTGTTTTTCTTGGAGCGTCTTGTATGATTTGAGTCTTTGCTTTTTAGTTTACCACAATCATCCTTGCTGTACACACCTTTTGAGAGAGAATCGGATGATTTGAAATTTATTAGAATACTCTATGTGCTTCACTTATATCTTTGGAGCTATATAGTTTTTGCTCTAGTGCTTCACTTATATCTTTTAGAGCACGACGGTGGTTTTGTTTTATAGAAACTATTGTTCTCTCATGCTTCACTTATATTATTTTGAGAATCCTTTAGAACAACATGGAAATTTTCTATAATATAAAAACTTTCATAGAAGTGCATTGAATACTATGAGAAGTTTGATACTTGATAATTGTTTTGAGATATGGATATGGTGATATTAGAGTCATGCTAGTTGAGTAGTTGTGAATTTTAGAACTACTTGTGTTGAAGTTTGTGATTCTCATAGCATGCACGTATGGTGAACCATTATGTGATGAAGTCAGAGCATGATTTATATATTGATTGTCTTCCTTATGAGTGGCGGTCGGGGACGAGCGATGGTCTTTTCCTACCAATCTATCCCCCTAGGAGCATGCGCGTAGTACTTTGTTTTGATAACTAATAGATTTTTGCAATAAGTATGTGAGTTCTTTATGACTAATGTTGAGTCCATGGATTATATGCACTCTCACCCTTCCACCATTGCTAGCCTCTCTAGTATTTCGCAACTTTCGCCGGTACCATAAACCCACCATATACCTTCCTCAAAACAGCCACCATACGTACCTATTATGGCATTTCCATAGCCATTCTGAGATATATTGCCATGCAACTTTCCACCGTTCCGTTATTATGACACGCTTCATCATTGTCATATTGCTTGCATGATCATGTAGTTGACATCATATTTGTGGCAAAGCCACCATTCATAATTCTTCATACATGTCACTCATGCATCATTGCACATCCCGGTACACCGCCGGAGGCATTCACATAGAGTCATATTTTGTTCTAAGTATTGAGTTGTAATTCTTGAGTTGCAAGTGAATAAACTGTGATGATCATCATTATTAGAGCATTGTCCAAAGTGAGGAAAGGATGATGGAGACTATGATTCCCCCACAAGTCGGGATGAGACTCTGGACGAAAAAAAGAGGCCAAAAAGAAAAAAAAGAGAAAGAAGGCCCAAATAAAAAAATGAGAGAAAAAGAGAGAAGGAACAATGCTACTATCCCTTTTCCACAGTTGTGCTTCAAAGTAGCACCATGATATTCATGATAGAGAGTCTCCTATGTTATCACTTTCATATACTAGTGGGAATTTTTCATTATAGAACTTGGCTTGTATATTCAGGAGCAAGCAAGTTGCATGCACACCCACTTAGTTTCTTTTGTTGAGCTTCCATATACTTATAGCTCTAGTGCATCCGTTGCATGGCAATCCCTACTCACTCACATTGATATATATTGATGGGCATCTCCATAGCCCGTTGATACGCCTAGTTGATGTGAGACTATCTTCTCCTTTTTGTCTTCTCCACAACCACAATCACTAGTGCAGAACCGGGCAATAGCACCGGTTCGTAAGGCCCTTTAGTGCCGGTTTGGTAACCGGCGCTAAAATGTAGGCACTAAAGGCCCCCCCTTTAGTACCGGTTCAGCACGAACCGGTGCTAAAGGGCAACCACGTGGCATGAGCTAGCTTCGGGGGCAGGGAGCCCTTTAGTACCGGTTGGTGTCACCAATCGGTATTAAAATGTTGGGGGGGGGGGTTGGGTTTATGATTTATTTTTCATTTAATTTTGTGTTTTACATTTAATTCTTTTTCATTTGCTGGTATTTTACGATACTACATATTGTACACATTATGCATATATATAAATAGAATTTCTAGTAGAACCGATCATAATATATATATATATATATATCATTGAATGTCTCACACAACCACCATTAATTAATTCACACATATATACACACATGTATATATATATATATATATATATATATATATACAATTTCTCCTAATTGGTGCCTTCAGAGCCAGTGGCATTAGCCTAGCTAATTGGTGCCTTCGGAGCACGATAACAATTGGAAGTGGTTCATGGGGGCGGTAGCGGGTAATAGTATTCTCCTTTGGGATCTATGACCTGGTCGAGCAAAAATCCCGCTATTTCCTCTTGAATTGCTTCTATGCGGTCCTGTGCTAGGAGCTTGTCCTGCACCTCTTTGAACTGTTAAGAAGGAGATCAATATGCATGTGTATTAGTTGTGTGACTAGATATCAATAATGGTGTAAAGATTGTGAATAGTGTTCTGACAATCGATATCGTACCCACTCCTGTCTTTGAGATTTGCTCCTTTCGGACGCCATCATGCGAATGTTCTCGCAAACGTAGTATGCACATAGATCATTCCCCGGCACCTGCCTCAGGGCCTTTACGATAATGGAATTTGATCAGATAATAATTAATCAAGCATGATAATTAAAGAGATGGCAGCTAGCTAGTACTACTTAATTACTTACCTTGGGTCGATACCATTTCAGCTTTTGTTTCCATGCGCCTGGAGTGGCCCTGATGAACTTTGCCCAAGCCCTGCCCCACCGACAAAGAAAATGAATAAATGGGTTATTAAATAGTTGTTATCAGGAAATGACGAACTAATTAAATAGGCCGAGATATAGTTAATAATGATTGAAATTACCTGTTGACTATCCCCTTCACGATGGTGTAGTCACTTGCTTTCTTAAGTAGCGAGTCTAGTACTTCAACTGTTCCTTCATCAACTTTAATGATTAACAAGATCCAGTGAAATCTGCATGCACACACGTTTGCATGTCTTAATTAAGCGGGCATATGTAAGCAAAAACATGTAGCTATAGCTAGTAGGGAAAAACAGAATTTGTAGTACAAGACAGTGTGACTCACTGGAAATTGTAAGGAAGTAGTATATCTTCATTGTATTTGAGTTCCTTGAAGAACTGTAGCATGCTTTCCTCTACACATTTTTCGTGATATGGATCTATTTTCCGTGTGTATTCATTAATGGTATTTGGGTCAACGAACCCAATGCCATAGTGTCCACCTTTTTTCATTTCATAAATCTTCATCCTGCATAATACCACAGAAAAGAATATAGTGAGGATAATTATAGGTAATGATTGATCAAAATGATCAGCTAGCTTGAGACTTAAATTACAGAAAGAAATCACTTACAGACAATAGCAACTGATGATAGATTTGTCGAGTGCGTCTTTATTGTATAGCTGAAATAGTTTTGAATACTCAACGGTCACAGCTTTCTTATGGTAGTAATGCTCCTCGTTGACATTGATGCAATTCATACATTCTCGTTGGGAGCTTATTGACCTCCTCTGGCTCGACCAAAGGTTGGCCCCGGGCATATTTCCGTTTTATTTCCTCCTCTCTAGTCGGAGACATGGGCTCGATATCGAGGAGTTGTCCAACAGTGATCCCAATCGATTCAGCCTGCGCAATATGCTCCTCGGTTATTACCACATCGCCCACCCCGGGAATGTTAACAGTTTGCCCACAATAATATTGGGCGCGCCTACTCTCATGTGTTGTTGGCACAACAAGCGGGGGGATTGATTGTGCCGCCTGTTCTCCCAGCTGGGGAACGGTTTTACCGCTCCTTTTGCCAGCTGATTTGCTCGAGCTCGAGCTCGCCTCTTTTTGTAGACGTGCTCGATTTAACTTCCTGAGGTGGCGCTCATAGTCTGTGTCAACAGGCTTGGGAGCTGGTGGTCTAGCCATACGAATGAAGTGGTCAATCTTTTCCACATGCACTTTCTCCCTTGGCGGTGGTGGTGGTTTCGGTGCAAAATGGGCTTCCACCTCGGCCTTCGATATGGCTACATTTTCCTCCTCGGACTTGTCGTAAGGCCACAGCGGAAGAGGCGCGAGGCTTGGACCATATTGAAATCGCTTGCCTCCGCCTGTACCTGTAGTACTACCTCGACTTGTACCGCTATGCACCATAGCTGAGGCGGCTCTCTTCCGTGACTGCTGAGGCGGCGAAGACAGCTGACGTGGCTGAGTTGGAGGAGGAGGAGTGGCCTGAAGCTGTGCCGGACTTGGAGGAGGAGTGGCCTGAAGCTGTGCCGGACTTGGAGGAGGAGTGGCCTGACGCTTTGCCGGACTTGGAGGAGGAGTGGCCTGAAGCTGTGCCGGACTTGGAGGAGTGGCCTGACGCATTGGTGGACTTGGAGGAGCGGGAGTCTGCTGACTCGGTGGCGGACTGCGACGAGGAGTCGGATGACGCGGTGTCGGTGGCCTTCGAAAGATGATGCAATCCTTTCTCCATAGGATGATACGATGGTTGGCCTCTCCTAGTGTGTGCTCATCATCACCTCCAGGAATGTCAAGCTCTAGCCCCGAATATTGGTCCACCACCTCATCAACCAAGACACGAGCATAGCCCGCTGGAATCGGGTTGCAATGGAAGGTTGCCTCGGGGGATTTGTAAAAGCAAGGGCATCCGCCACCTTCATGGATATGTTCTTCATTTTGAAGTGTAGCTCGCAGTTAGTGTTCTCCATGATGTCATCCACTTGGTAGCTATCCAGCAATGCGTCTCCCGGGGCGGAACCCATGCTGCTTCTCGGAATGGATGGGATGGTGCTATCCATTGGTGGATCATCCGCTAGCTGCTGAGACCCCCTTTGCTGGCTAAGTGAGTCAATCTGCTCCTGCTGCCACTGGAATTTGATTGCCAAGTCTGCGTGCGCTGATTCTAGGCCTTGAAGGTGTTCATAGTCTAGCTTCCTCTGCTCCTCCTCCATCTTCCTCTTCTTCTCCTCCGCAATCTTCTTTCTCGCACGGGTTCTGTAGTCGGTGTTCCAGTCCGAAAACCCCTCATACCACGGAATAGCGCCCATGCCTCGTGTTCTTCCCAGGTGTTCAGGATTTCCCAGGGCACGCGTAAGCTCGTCGTTCTCTCTGTTGGGCTCGAACAACCCAGATCGAGCCTCTTCTATTGCAACAAGTAGCTTATCTTCGGCTCCATCTAGACATGCCTTCTTCGAAACTTTGCCTATCTTCGGGTCCAACTCCCCCCCATGCGCATAGAACCAAGTCCTGCACCTGGGGGGGCAGCTCAATGTTTCTGGAGTGACACCTGCATCCAGCATCTCTTTCTCAGACTTATCCCACTTAGGCATTCCCACCGCATAGCCACCTGGCCCCAGCTTATGGAACTTATCCTTTTTTGCGGCATTGGCCTTGTTTATTCTCGACCGTTCTTTAGATAATTCCGAATCCTTGAATTTCACGAAATCGTCCCAATGAGCACTTTGATTCTCTAGTGTTCCCTCGAATACTGGAGTATTCCTTCCTCCGTTGACGTACTTGGCCCATTCACAAATCTTGTGGTTCTTGAATGCAACCGCCATCTTCCTAAGAGCAGCGTCCTTGACCTTCTCCACATCTGCATCTGTGAAATGATCTAGTAGGGTGAAATGTTCCATGAGCGTTTCCCAAAGCAAATGTTTTTGTCTGTCGTCGACAAAAGTAACTCCTGGACGTGGCTTTGCGTGCTCTCTCCATTCTTGAAGGGAGATCGGGAGTTGGTCCTTCACAAGAACTCCGCACTGACGAACGAACTTGTCCGCAATCTTCTTAGGCGCGAATGGTTCACCATTAGGTCTGATTGCCTCGATATTGTACTTTACGCCCTCCTTCAACTTTTTGTTCGGGCCTCGTTTCGTCCTGTTGCCTAAAGATTTGCTCGATCTGGATGGCTGAAAGAAGAAAGATCGATTCGTTAATATATCTTCAAGTCATTTAAAACATGTGCTGATCACCAGATGCCTGCTTATATAAATATATATACCTCGCCAGTCTTTGTTGTTTCAAGATCAACATTTTCTTCGTCATGTTCATAGTTCATGACTTCATCAATTCGGTCGTCGCGATCGAATATCATATCACCCTCCCCGGTGTTGTTTAGATATTCGGAGCCGTCATAATCTTCTTCATTCTGATCATCATCTGGCCCGCGAGGATTGCGTATGATATTGAACAGGGCCTCTTCTCCCTCTCTGCCAGTATTGTCCGCCATGGGTTTTGTTTAACTAATACAAAAGAAATATATTCAAATTACAATGCATGGATGCAATTAATTAATAAGGAAAAACTGAATCAATCATAGTACATAATAAGCATCATCGAATATAATCTCGAATATGTCGTCTCGAATAATAGATATAATCTCGAATACATCGTCTCGAATAATAGATATAATCTCAAATACATCGTCTCGAATAATAGATATAATCTCGAATACATCGTCGGATCATGCGGCACGGGCGGTGGACACCCAAAGAGAAGGAACCCTCACAAGATCATAGCTGAAGTGAGATCCCTGAAGAAACTGCCAGGTATTGGAGAACCTGCTGCCAGGATCATAGCTGTAGTGATGGACGTGCTCGTCCTCCTCCCTGACACGGCGATGTACCACCTCCGGCGAGGCCGGCTCCCTCCGCACCGAAACTGGCCCACGCGAACGCCACCAAACAAGATCAGGGTCGACGACCGGGGCCGGGCTCCTCATCAAGCGGCGCGCCCCTCCAGGCAGCACCTCCCAGTGCCAGCCCGACGGAGCCCAGTCCCGGACATGGGTCAGCCGGACGTCGTCGCGGACGGGTCGACGGCGAGGATGCGGGCCGGGCATCGTCGAGAACAAATACTAGCTATATGGCCGCAAAAGTAACATCTTTTTAATGATTGGATTTTGATAAATAAAATTTCTAACATTTCTATATAACTAACATTCCTATAACATTTCTAACAATGCTATATAACTAACATTTCTATAAAATTTCTAATATTTCTATAACTAAAAAACAGAAGAAGAAAAATATAACATTTCTATATATATAACTAACATTTGTATAACATTTCTATAACTAAAAAAGAAAAATTTCTAACTTTTTTATAACTATTTCTAACCTTGGTCTGATTTCTGGATTGATTACCTTCTGAGAGATTGCATTGAGAAATGCACATAGCTTCACAATGGCTAATCAAACATTCTCCGGTAGAAGCCCCCTCAATGCAATCGGAAGCAGTTGCGTCATAATCACGTGGCAGTCATGAGACTTTAGGTTTTGGAACTTTTTCTCTACCATGTTTATTATTCCCTTTATATTCGACGAGAAGCCAGACGGTACCTTAATACTAAGCAGGCATTCAAAGAAGATTTCCTTCTCTTCTTTGGTAAGAGCGTGCTTGCATGACCCTGATGTATGCCGTCTTTTCCGTGCATACGTTGCTGGTCCTCCCGTGCCTCAGGTGTATCTTTTGTCTTTCCATACACGCCCAAGAAGCCAAGCAGGGTCACAGAAAGATTCTTTGTCACGTGCATCACATCAATTGCGGAGCGGACCTTTAGGTCTTTCCAATAGGGCAGGTCCCAAAATATAGATTTCTTCTTCCACATGGGTGCGCGTCCGTCAGCGTCATTCGGAACAGGTTGTCCACCAGGACCCTTTCCAAAGACCACCTTCAAATCCTTGACCATATCATGTACATCAGCACCAGTACGATGGCGAGGCTTCGTCCGGTGATCCGCCTCACCTTTGAAATGCTTGCCTTTCTTTCTTACGGGATGCCTGCTTGGAAGAAATCAACGATGTCCTAGGTACACATTCTTCTTACAATTAGCCAAATATATACTGTTGGTATCGTCCAAACAGTGCGTGCATGTGCGGTATCCCTTGTTTGTCTGTCCTGAAAGGTTATCGAGAGCAGGCCAATCATTGATGGTCACGAACAGCAACGCCTTTAGGTCAAATTCTTCCCCCATGTGCTCATCCCACGCACGTACACCTGTTCCATTCCACAGTTGTAAGAGTTCTTCAACTAATGGCCTGAGGTACACATCAATGTCGTTGCCGGGTTGCTTAGGGCCTTGGATGAGCACTGGCATCATAATGAACTTCCGCTTCATGCACAACCAAGGAGGAAGGTTATACAAACATAGAGTCATAGGCCAGGTGCTATGGTTGCTGCTTTGCTCCCCAAAAGGATTAATGCCATTTGCAGTTAGACCAAACCATACGTTCCTTGCGTCATCTACAAACTCCTTCCCGTACTTTCTTTCAATTTTTCTCCACTGCGACCTGTCAGCGGGTACTCTCAACTTTCTGTCTTTCTTACGGTCTTCTCTGTGCCATCGCATCGCCTTGGCATGCTCTTTGTTTTGGAACAAACGTTTCAACCGTGGTATTATAGGAGCATACCACATCACCTTGGCAGGAATCTTCTTCCTGGGGCACTCGCCCTCGACATCACCAGGGTTATCGCGGCTGATCTTATAGCGCAATGCACCGCATACCGGGCAAGCGTTCAAATCCTCGTACTTACCGCGGTAGAGGATGCAATCATTAGGGCATGCATGTATCTTCTGCACCTCTAACCCTAGAGGGCAGACAACCTTCTTTGCTTGGTACGTACTCTCGGGCAATTCGTTGTCCTTTGGAAGCATATCCTTTATCATTACCAACAACTTTCCAAATCCCTTGTTAGATACACCATTCTCTGCTTTCCATTGCAGCAATTCCAGTGTGGTGCCCAGATTTTTCTTGTCACCTACGCAATTCGGGTACAACAATTTTTTGTGATCCTCTAACATGCGCTGCAACTTCTTATTCTCCAGATCACTTGCGCAGTTTCTCTTTGCATCGGCAATGGCCCGACCTAGATCATCAACGGGCTCATCTGATGCCTCTTCTTCAGCTTCTTCCCGCATTGCCAGCTCAACTTCTTCCTGCATTACCGGCTCAGCTTCTTCCCTCATTGTTGTATCATCGTATTCAGGGAACCCATGGCCAGCATAGCTGTCGTCGTCCTCTTATTCTTCATTGTCTTCCATCATAACCCCTCTTTCTCCATGCTTGGTCCAAACATTATAGTGGGGCATGAAACCGGACTCAAACAGGTGGACGTGAATGGTTCTTGACGTAGAGTAATTGCGACCATTCTTATAGCCAGCACATGGACAATGCATAAAACCATCCGCTCGCTTGTTTGCCTCAGCCGCAAGCAGAAAAGTACGCACGCCATTAATGAACTCGGGAGAGCATCGGTCATCGTACATCCATTGCCGGCTCATCTTCAATACACTGCAGCGAAAACATCAAATTAATACAATACATAAAGTTCATACATAAAGATCATACAACACTTAAATGCAACAAACAAATAACTCTCTAGCTAAAGAATTAAAATGCAACAACAAATGCGATCAAGATCGCAACTAAGGTAACAATTGATCCAACAGCATAATGATACCAAGCCTCACTATGAATGGCATATTTTCTAATCTTTCTAATCTTCAAGCACATTTTCTCCATCTTAATCTTGTGATCATCGACGACATCGGCAACATGCAACTCCAATTCCATCTTCTCCCCCTCAATTCTTTTCAATTTTTCCTTCGAATCCTCGTTTTCTCTTTCAACTAAATTTAACCTCTCGACAATAGGGTCAGTTGGAATTTCGGGTTCAACTACCTCCTACATACAAATATATATGTCAACTTGATGGGCATAATTTGTCATAAACACGAAATGCATGAATAGTTTTAAAAGAGAATATACCACATCCGAAGCATAACCCGGACGAGGGCCGACGGGGACGGATATCAAAACCATGGCACTATGCATAACAAACAACGTATGGGTAAGATAATTATACGAGTAACTATATATCCAAATCACACAAACATCATTTTTATATAAAACTTCATGAACAAGAGGCTCACCACAAGGTGGTGCCGGCGACGGGACGTTGCGAGCGATCGACGGTGGTTACGACGGAGATTTAGAAGGTACTAAGTAAACCACACCTACATATGCAAAACTAAGTGTTATTTCTGACCTCAAATTGCATATAAATCAAATACTAGCACATATATATAATTCCTCCCAAATTACTAAACTCAAAAATCAATCACTATATAAAGCATTGCACGAGCTAATCTAGCAATGAGAGATGAAAGGGAAAAAGTTGCTAACCGTTGTGATCATTTGAATGGATGGGGGCCTTCAAATCTTGGGCAAAATGTGTGATGAGCTTGAGAGTTAGAGGGAAAAGAACAGAGATGAGAGGGGAAAGGGGAAGAACAGAGCGAGCTCGGGTGGACGAAGGGTCTATGTAGGACGACCTTTAGTACCGGTTCGTGATACGACCCGGTACTAAAGGTGCTGGAGGGGCCCCGGACTGAGAACATCCTGCCACCACTCACTTTAGTACCGGTTCGTGGCACGAACCGGTGCTAAAGGTTCGCCACGAATCGGTACTAATGAGAGCGACCTGGCTAGCCATTGGAACCGGCACTAATGTACACATTAGTGCCGGCTCAAATTCAAACCGGCACTAATGTGCTTCACGTTTGACCCTTTTTCTACTAGTGAATTCTATTCCACATATAGTGCTATATCCACGGCTCACGCTCATATATTGCGTGAAGATTGAAAAAGTTTGAGAACATCAAAAGTATGAAACAATTGCTTGGCTTGTCATCGGGGTTGTGCATGATTTAAATATTTTGCGTGGTGAAGATAGAGAATAGCCAGACTATATGATATTGTAGGGATAACTTTCTTTGGCCATGTTATTTTGAGAAGACATAATTGCTTAGTTAGTATGCTTGAAGTATTATTATTATTTCTATGTCAATATTAAACTTTTATCTTGAATCTTTCGAATCTGAACATTCATGCCACAATAAAGAAACATTACATTGAGAAATATGTTAGAAAGCATTCCACATCAAAAATTCTTCTTTTATCATTTACCTACTCGAGGATGAGCATGAATTAAGCTTGGGGATGCTTGATACGTCTCCAACGTATCTATAATTTTTGATTGCTCCATGCTATTATATTATCTATTTTGGATGTTAATGGGCTTTATTTTACACTTTTATATCATTTTTGGGACTAACCTACTAACCGGAGGCCCAACCCAAATTGTTGTTTTTCTTCCTATTTTAGGGTTTCGAAGAAAAGGAATATCAAACGGAGTCCAAACAGAATGAAACCTTCGGGAATGTGATTTTCTCAACAAACGTGATCCAGGAGACTTGGAGTGGGCGTCAAGAAACAATGGAGGAAGCCATGAGGCAGGGGGCGCGCCCTCCACCCTCATAGGCCCTCCGTTACTCCACCGACGTACTTCTTCCTCCTATATATATCCACGTACCCCCCAAACATCCAGGAGCACCACGAAAACCTAATTCCACCATCGCAACCTTCTTTACCCGAGAGATCCCATCTTGGGGCCTTTTTTGGAGCTCCACCGGAGGGGGCATTGATCACGGAGGTCCTCTACATCAACTCCATGGCCTGTCTGGTGATGTGTGAGTAGTTTACTTCAGACCTACGGGTCCATAGTTGTTAGCTAGATGGCTTCTTCTCTCTCTTTGGATCTCAATACAAAGTTCTCCTTGATCTTCTTGGAGATCTATTCGATGTAATCTTCTTTTGCGGTGTGTTTTTCGAGATCCGATGAATTTGTGGGTTTATGATCCAGATTATCTATGAACAATATTTGATTCTCCTCTGAATTCTTTTATGTATTATTGGTTTAGCTTTGAAAGTCTCTTCGAATTATCAGTTTGGTTTGGCCTACTAGATTGATCTTTCTTGCAATGGGAGAAGTGCTTAGCTTTGGGTTCAATCTTGCGGTGCTCGATCCCAGTGACAGAAAGGGAACCGACACGTATTGTATTGTTGCCATCGAGGATAAAATGATGGGGTTTATATCATATTGCACGAGTTTATCCCTCTACATCATGTCATCTTCCTTAAAGCATTACTATGTTCTTATGAAGTTAATACTCTAGATGCATGCTGGATAGCGGTCGATGTGTGGAGTAATAGTAGTAGATGCAGAATCGTTTCGGTCTACTTGTCTCGGACATGATGCCTATATACATGATCATACCTAGATATTCTCATAACAATGCTCAATTCTATCAATTGCTCGAGAGTAATTCATTTACCCACCGTAATACTTATGCTCTTGAGAGAAGCCACTAGTGAAGCCTATGGCCCCCGGGTCTATCTTCCATCATATTAATCTTGCAATACTTAGTTATTTCTTTTGCCTTTTATTTTACTTTGCATCTTTATCATAAAAATACCAAAAATATTATCTTATCATATCTATCAGATCTCACTCTTGTAAGTGACCGTGAAGGGCTTGACAACCCCTTTATTGCATTGGTTGTGAGGTTCTTATTTGTTTGTGCAGGTGCGTGGGACTTGATGGTGATCTCCTACTGGATTGATACCTTGGTTCTCAAAAACTGAGGGAAATACTTATGCTACTTTGCGGAATCACCCTTTCCTCTTCAAGGGAAAACCAACGCAGTGCTCAAGAGGTAGCATGGATAGACCCAAAACCAATGATAGCAGGCAAATAATGGCCTCAGTTAAAAAATACAGATAATGGCTTCTTTACTGTTTGTTTCCCACCCAACATGAAACTCATAGTAGACACCAGAGATTAACCAGATAGTAGATAGATACTATTGATTGCGGCCGCGATATGTACCCCACAACCATTTAAAAACTCAAGTTTGACCATTAGTTTGGAGCTGAGTCTAATCGGTGAACAGGACAATAAAGTAGCTTGTAATATTAAGCGATGCATAACATAAGTAGACACGAAAGAGTGCGACTGTCGGTGTCAAAACCGGCGGATCTCAGGTACGGGGTCCCGAACTGTGCGTCTAAGGCGGATGGTAACAGGAGGCGGGGGACACAATGTTTACCCAGGTTCGGACCCTCTTGATGGAGGTAATACCCTACTTCCTGCTTGATTGATCTTGATGATATGAGTATTACAAGAGTTGATCTACCACGAGATCGTAGAGGCTAAACCCTAGAAGCTAGCCTATGATTATGATTGTCGTTGTCATACGGACTAAACCCTCCGGTTTATATAGACACCGGAGGGGGCTAGGGTTACACAAAGTCAGTTACAAGGGAGGAGATCTACATATCCGAATTGCCAAGCTTGCCTTCCACGCAAAGGAGAGTCCCACCTGGACACGGGACAGAGTCTTCAATCTTGTATCTTCATAGTCCAACAGTCCGGCCAAAGTATATAGTTCGGCAGTCTGAGGACACCCCTAATCCAGGACTCCCTCAGTAGCCCCTGAACCAGGCTTCAATGACGATGAGTCCGGCGCGCAGATTGTCTTCGGCATTCCAAGGCGGGTTCCTCCTCCGAATACAACATAGAAGATTTCGAACACAAATATAGTGTTCGGCTCTGCAAAACAAATTCCACATACCACCGTAGAGAGTATAATATTTCCACAAATCTAATCTGCTGACAACTTTTCATAATGTGACATCACGCCATGGCCCGGTCATTATTCGAACCGTTTTCCTCAACCAGCTACTGCACATATTGCGAGGCGGTTTTCTTGGCACGTCTTGTCGAAGCAGAGATCGTGTCCCCTTATCACGGGATTCTCATCAATACGGGTGTGGGTAACCCAACCGCGCCATCAATCACGGCGCTTGGGGAATAAGCGAGTTTACCAGGCAGGTGGGGAGGCGCATAGTTTCTTCCGCCCTTATAAAGGGACAAGGACTCCTCCTTTTCACCCACGCCTTCTTCTTCCCTGCCCATCCATTCTCGCGCACTCGAGCTCCAGCGCCCAAGTTCGCATTTTCTCCGCAAAACCACTCCAAACATGTCCGGAGCGGGAGGCAAGTGGATGGTCTCCTCTGTTACGGAGGAGAACATTACGAAGCTCCGGGAAGCCGGATACCTGGCCGCAGATATCGCGCACCGGCTCCCAGACGCGGGGCAGATCGTCCCTACCCCCGAACCCCACGAAAGGGTTGTATTCCTTACCCATTTCGTCCGCGGGCTGGGATTTCCCCTCCACCCATTTGTCCGCGGGCTCATGTTCTACTACGGGCTGGACTTCCACGATCTGGCCCCCAATTTCATCCTCAACATCTCGGCGTTTATCGTCGTGTGCGAGGCCTTCCTCCGCATCAAGCCCCACTTCGGCCTGTGGCTGAAGACCTTCAACGTTAAACCGAAGGTGGTGGTCGGCCAGCAAGCGGAGTGCGGAGGCGCCATGGTGGGCAAAAATGCCCAACGTCACCTGGCTCGAAGGCTCCTATGTGGAGACCGTGAAGGGGTGGCAATCGGGGTGGTTCTACATCACCGAGCCGCGTGACACCAACTGGGTGGCGGCCCCCGAATTTCGATCCGTCATACCCATGCGGCTCACCTCCTGGAAAGAGAAGGGCCTATCCCGGGGTTCATCGGTGGAGCTGACCGGACTCCAGAATTGTGTTAAAAACATGATAAGCAAGAAAATCAAGCTTGTCAACGTGGTCCAGGTCATGCTCTTCCGCCGGATCCTCCCGTGTCAAAGACGGGCATTCAATATGTGGGAGTTCGACCCGGCTAAGCACCAGACACTGCGAGAGCTCTTCGACATGACGCAACAGGACATCTGGAAGGTGCTATTCAAGTCCGCCCAGGTACCTCCTCCCATTACCAAGGATCGCGGTCTCAGCGCAAAGCACCCTGCCAATCCGGTGAGCTCCTTATATCTCATAAGATGTTTCTTTCCCCAGTATAATCATGTGGGGGATCTAAGCCTCCACGCCATTTAACATGACTGGGTCGCGACAGCGGAGTGGATCGATTGTCCGGCCCCACTTCTCGAAGATCCAGCAAGGGCTCTCTTAATGGAGATGCTGGTTCCGGCGCCCTATGAGGCGCCGGAGAAGAAGGCCAAGAAGAAGGCCATGGGGACCAGGAAATGTCTATGGCGCAAGGTCGTATCGGACTCATCGTCCGATAACACCGAGGTGCCCTCCTCCCACGAAAACGAGGAGGAGGAAGACGAAAATTTCCCCCACAGCCTGGGAGACAAGAAAAGGAAGGCCGCCCTGGCAGGGGAGGCCGAAGGGTCCAACAAGGGAAGGACTCTCCTTCCGGACTGCTCCACGGCGGCCGCTTTTAGCGACGAGGAGTGGTTACCCAGGGACAAGCCCCTGGCGAAGTCGTAAATATACGAATACCATAATAGTTCTTGGTATGTTTTATTTTATTGCTTCTTATCATGCCGAACATGATCATGCATCCCATCCAAAGCCCATATCGATGTATCCTCTTCGGATGAGTCTTTGGGACCGTCGAAGATGAACAACGATTCACTCCCGACCGCCTCCTCCCCCCGCCCTATGGACGATGTTGAGGTGTTGTCTCAAAGGGTACTAAACCTAGGGGAGATAGTTCTAGTGGCGCCCAAGGCGACATTTCGGACGCTGGGCGCGCGAGGGGCAAGACTCCCATGGGCTCTAATGCCTGGGGCAGCAAGTCTAGCCCCCAGCCGAATACTGCGCCGAACCTCCAGTGGTTCCGGATTCTGTCAGGCGACCCCTCACCAAGGGGGGCAAGCTGTCTGTGCCGATGGCCTCTGTCCATCCAGAGGCATCGGACAATTTGCTGGAAGCGCTTCACGGCGCTTCCATTGACGAAGAGCACTGCACTATCATGAGTGCGGTGGTCAAGAAGGTTCGGTCCACCAAAAGCGGACTGACTGAAGCCTGTGCCAACCTCCTAACAGGCTTTGAGGTAAGTAATCAAATTATGAGAAAATGTTACAGCATAGACAGTAGCCCCTGATGCTCTGTTTGGTGTTCGCAAAGAAAGGCCGAACAGAGGATCAAATAATAATCACAGGAGTCTAATCAGAATATGTCTATGTGAATAAGCAGGCTTCACTGCTGGCCGCTGCCGCTCGCACGGCGGAGGTCTCCACACTGAAGCGGGACCTTGAGCAGTCTGAGGAAGAGCTCGACCTTACCAAGAGGCAGCTCGAAGAGAACAAAGGTAAGTAATACCTCGTCTGTTTATTGATAAAGAAAAAGGAAAGTGGTTGTTAGATCACAGGATCGTCATGAATTTTGCTAGGGGCCACGACCGAAGTGGCGGCCCTGAAGAAGGCGCTGTCCGAGGCCGAAGGCAAAGCGGCCAAGGAGCGCGCCGAGCGCGAGAAGCAAGAGGCCCGAGTCGGCGAGGTTCAGCAAGAGCTCCAGGAGTTTGTCAAAAAGTACGAGTCCTTGGAGCGTGACTCTAAGACGCAAGGGTCCGAGCTTGCGAAGGCCCTCGAGAACGCACAAAATGCCAAGGCCGAAGCCCAAAAGGCCCTCCAGGAAATTGAGGCGGTTAAGAAGATAGCGGCGGGTAAGGCATTCATTATGCAAAGCAAGCATGTGAAGGAAACTTTCCTTTTACTTACCCGAATTCGGAGCTCTCCAGGAGCGTTCGCAGATCTACCCAGCAGTGTGTCGGATGCCGCGGAGTTCTACCGGGCCGAGGAAGGGAGCTCGACGGAGAAGTTGTTCTGGTCTCAGTATACTGGGACCGAACATCCGATGCCCTTGAGCGACCAGTTGAAGCAACTGGTCGAGCTTCACAAGGCGGCCGAACTGGCCATGAAGGGCCTCATAGTCCGGATGTGGCCTGGCGAGCCCCTGCCTGGCAGCTATTTCGGCCTGGTAAGGCGGCTTGTGAACGCCTGCCCACGGTTTGAAGTCATAAAGCGGTCCGTCTGCATTGAGGGTGCGCGCAGGGCTTTTGCCCGGGCGAAAGTGCACTGGGCGAAGATGGACGCCGAAAAGCTGGTGAAGGAGGGGCCGCCGGAGGGCAAGGAGCATCGCCACCCCGAAAAGTATTATGACAGTGTCCTGAAGGGTGCTCGCCTTGTGGCAGAGGAATGTGCTAAGGATGTAATATTTGAATGAATGTACTCATGTGATCCTGTAATGTGAAACGAGTTCATGTGCGCTATGTAACGCTTGTTAATTTAAAATATTACCTTCTGTGCGGCCGTTTATAAAATTTGAGAGTTGGCCAGTCGTCGGCTTCTGCCCCCATGTAACTAGTACTGAGGTGTTCGGGATAAACCTGATCACTCTTTATCCCAGTTTTGGGTCCTTCGAAGGAGGTGTTCAGCACAACGAACCAGGCAATCGGACTATAAAGCTTTATCACTCTCACTTAGCCATAGAAGTCTACAATTTTAAATTTTGGCGAAGCCCCTAGTATTCGGAAGGCCGAACTTGGGGCGCTATGTACGCCTAAATCGGACAAGGCCGACTCCTCGCCCGAAGCGGAAAAAATCTTTAAGGATTTGAGACCTCTCGAACAGCGACCAGCTCTCGCCGCATCATGACAGTCAGTTTTCGGCTTTCTCTACTGAGGTGCTCGTCCGGAAGAACCGGGACACAATCGCAGTAGTTCTCCCAGTGCTACCTTAGCCGATATAGCGGAACGTAAGGTACCAAAACATGGGAGCCGGGCAAACCCAACTATTGACCCAAGACATGATTCAGAGCTGATGCATATAATGCTATAAGTTCGGGGTGCCGCACTGTCGAAAGTGTTCGGACTTTTCATGCCGTGTTATGGGGTACACTGAAGCCCCTGGCGCACTGGTCGTATCAGAATGTACGGGTGCGATTTGTCGTAAATAAGCAGACAGGGAAAAAAGATAAAGGAATGCAATAATGAGCTAATGTTGTACATTGTTATTTAGATGATACGTCAAAGCGTATGCATACATGTAGTGCAATAAGTAAAAATAGGACTATTTGACATGTCCTATCCAAGGTCAAGCTGCGTGTGGGTATGCAAAACAGGTATATCGATCGTTATCAGAGACCACCTGAGGATTCCCTTGTACGTCAAAGCTTCTTGCTTCCTTGGTGTTTCCTTCCCGTGACGGGTCCGATAATCAGACGATCGGAGATGGCCTTCAGATAATAGGGGCCTGAAAGGAAGAAAATGTTAAAGGTATACGGGTCCTGAAGCGGTTGAGCCGCATTGTGGGCCGTGCCATGGCCGTGCCTCTGCCTATGCCCATGGTATCTTGAGTGCGTAATTATGTATGCGCGGCGCAAATTTCGCCGCTTGACTGGGACTAGGACGGAGGCCGAATTGCTAGGCGAGCTCTAAACGTGCCTGGCGATCCTCTTGCAGGGTACTCCGGACTCGCTTGAAGGTGTCCGGGGTCTTTTTCACCGAATTGGCGGTTTGCCTCATAAGGCTGCTTTGCGCTTCTGCTGCGAGGGCCGCAGTGTGCTCCTATGTGCGGAGCGAGTGTTCTGTGTTCCAATTAACTGTTATAACCCCGCAAGGTCCTGGCATTTTGAGCTTGAGGTATGCATAATGCGGTACCGCATTGAATCTGGCAAATGCGGTTCGTCCGAGCAGTGCGTGATAGCCACTGCGGAAGGGGACGATATCGAAGATTAACTCCTCGCTTCGGAAGTTGTCCGGAGATCCGAAGAGCACTTCCAGTGTGATTGAGCCCGTGCAACAGGCCTCTACACCTGGGATGACACCTTTAAAGGTGGTTTTGGTGGGTTTGATCCTCGAGGGGTCTATACCCATTTTGCGCACTGTATCCTGATAGAGCAGGTTCAGGCTGCTGCCACCGTCCATAAGGACTCGAGTGAGGTGAAATCCGTCAATGATGGGGTCAAGGACCAATGCGGCAGAACCGCCATGACGGATACTGGTGGGGTGGTCCCTGCGATCGAAGGTGATCGGACAAGAAGACCATGGGTTGAACTTTGGGGCGACTGGCTCCATCGCATAGACGTCCCTCAGTGCACGCTTCCGTTCCCGCTTGGGAATATGGGTTGCGTATATCATGTTTACCGTTTTCACTTGGGGAGGAAATTTCTTCTGTCCTCCTGTGTTCGGCGGCCGGGGCTCCTCCTCGTCGTCGCTATGCAGCCCCTTTTCCTTGTTTTCGGCATTCAACTTGCCGGCCTGTTTGAACACCCAGCATTCTCTGTTGGTGTGGTTGGCTGGTTTATCGGGGGTGCCGTGAATTTGACACGAACGATCGAGTATGCGGTCCAAGCTGGACGGGCCCGGATTGCTTCTTTTGAACGGCTTTTTCCGCTGACCGGATTTAGAGCCACTGAATCCGGCATTAACTGCCGTGTCTTCGGTGTTGTCGCCGTTGTTGCGGCGCTTGTGTCTGTTGCGACGTGGCCTGCCGTTGCTATCTTTGGCATCTGAATTGCCAGGGTTTCTTGATGTGTTTTGCTGTGAGCCAGCCAGCTATCCTCGCCCGCACAAGAGCGGGTCATGAGTGTCGTGAGGGCTGCCATGGACTTCGGCTTTTCTTGGCTGAGGTGTCGGGCGAGCCACTCGTCGCGGATGTTATGCTTAAATGCCGCTAAGGCCTCGGCATCCGGACAGTCGACAATTTGGTTCTTTTTAGTTAGGAACCGAGTCCAGAATTTCCTGGCCGATTCCCCTGGCTGTTGGGTTATGTGACTCAAGTCATCGGCATCCAGTGGTCGCACATAAGTGCCCTGGAAGTTGTCAAGGAATGTGTCCTCCAAATTCTCCCAACTGCCAATGGAGTTTGCCGGCAGGCTATTGAGCCAATGCCGAGCAGGTCCTTTGAGTTTTAATGGGAGGTACTTGATGGCATGTAGATCATCACCGCGGGCCATGTGGATGTGGAGGAGGAAATCTTTGATCCATACCGCGGGGTCTGTTGTACAATCATATGATTCAATGTTCACGGGTTTAAAACATTCTGGGAATTCGTGATCCATTACTTCATTAGTGAAGCATAGGGGGTGTGCGGCGCCTCTGTGCCGGGCTATATCATGACGCAGTTCATACGAGTCTTGTCCGCTGGGCCCGGCCGGATTTGCTTTTAGTATATCCGGCATGACGGTCGTCGTCACGCATTGGGGCACGCCCTTGTGATCCGTAGATCGATCTTGCATGTCCTTCCTTGTTTTCCAATATGTCTCGGAGGTCCTGCATATTACCCCGGGCCTTGGTATTTTTTTAACTGGCGATGGGGTGCGGGCTGGACTTCGTCCTGACATGCCGCTTTGTCTCAGCCACGAGGTGGCCGCATCATACGCTGGAAGTGTAGGCTTTAATGCTTCTTCCTCGAGTTTGGGTAGCAACCTGCGCTTTGGGTAACTTTTGGTTGGGCGCTCGAGTTCGTATTCCTTGGCCGCCAGGACGTCAGTCCATCTATCCGCTAGCAGATCTTGGTCAGCTTGAAGCTGTTGTTGCTTTTTCTTCAGGCTTTTTGCTGTGTCTATAAGCCGGCGCTTGAAGCGCTCCTGTTTGGCGGGATCCTCAGGCACGATAAATTCTTCGTCGCCGAGGCTCACCTCGCCTTCGGAGAGAGGCATGTAATTGTCATCCTTTGATTCTCCGTCTGCTGCCTGTTCCTTAGGGCTAGCTTGCCCATCCTCCCGCTCGAGGCTTGGCTGGAGGGGATTGTCTTCGTCTTCGGCGCTATATGCAGCGTTATTGTCTCTTGTGCCGGTATCGCCGTTTTTGCTATGGCGGGGCTTACAGCGGCGCCGTTGACGCCGGTGCTTAGATTGCTTCTTGAGGGGATTATCCTCTGTTGCCTTATTGCCATCGCTTTCTTTGTGGGTGTCCACCATGTATATATCATATGATGAGGTGGCAGTCCAGCGCCCTGTGGGCGGTGGTTCCTGTTCTTCTCCTGCATCGTCGTCCCTACCATCGATGTCTTCAGAGCCGAAATCAAGCATGTCGGTTAAGTCGTCGACAGTGGCTATTAAGTGGGTGGTGGGTGGGGGACGAATTTCTTCGTCGTCCGCTTCCCACTCAAGCCGGACATAGTTCGGCCAAGGGCCTCCTGACAAGGAGAGAGACCTTAATGAATTTAGCACGTCGCCCAGGGCGAGTGCTGAAAGATATCCGCGGAGGAAAACTCCATGATCGGCCCAATCAGATTCGATAGGCACGGACGCAGGCGGTTCGGAGCCCGTGGCCGGGGACGAATCCAAGGTCCGGCAACACAGGTCTCATAGGAGGTGAAGTCAGTATTCGGCTCTATCGCGCTGAGTGTGCGGCCTCCGTGGCGGGGTCCATCCACCCGTCCTCGGACGGCGCATCTGCTCCGGATTGAGGGCCGGAGTAGCCACAGGTGTGATCTCCCGAACACCGTCCGACGGCAGAGCTAAGTCATGCTCCGTGACTGTGCGGCGCACCTGACATGGGCTCGAATCCGTCGAAGATCAAGTCTCCGCGGATGTCGGCAGTATAGCTTAAGTTTCCAAACCTGACTTGACGGCCAGGGGCGTAGCTCTCGATCTGCTCCATATGGCCAAGCGAGTTGGCCCGCAGTGCGAAGCCGCCGAATACGAAGATCTGTCCGGGGGGAAAACCTCACCTCGGGTCGCATCGTTGCCAATGATCGAAGGAGCCGTCAAGCCTTATGGTGACGGCACAGTGGAACTCTCAATGAAAGCAATAATGTTAGTGTCAAAACCGGCGGATCTCGAGTAGGGGGTCCCGAACTATGCGTCTAAGGCGGATAGTAACAGGAGGCGGGTGACACAATGTTTACCAAGGTTCGGGCCCTCTCGATTGAGGTAATACCCTACTTCCTGCTTGATTTATCTTGATGATATGAGTATTACAAGAGTTGATCTACCACGAGATCGTAGAAGCTAAACCCTAGAAGCTAGCCTATGATTATGATTGTCATTGTCCTACGGACTAAACCCTCCAGTTTATATAGACACCGGAGGGGGCTAGGGTTACACAGAGTCGGTTACAAGGGATGAGATATACATATCCGAATTTGCTAGCTTGCCTTCCATGCAAAGGAGAGTCCCACCCAGCCACGGGACGAAGTCTTCAGTATTGTATCTTCATAGTCCAACAGTCCAGCCAAAGTATATAGTCCGGCAGTCCGAGGACCCCCTAATCCAGGACTCCCTCAGTGACCTCTGTTGTGGACTCGTGTAGTCCTCAAGGTCATCTGCTCGGTCGATGGTGGTAATGCTATTGTCATGGATGCTGGCAGCGGGGAAGAAGATCTGAGGCGGCGAAAGACAGTCTGGAGGCCGAATCCCTGCTGTGCTGGACCCTTCTGTCGTTGGAACAGCTGAGCTTGGGTGGATGACGGCGCAACAGGAGCTGGACAAACCACACAAGGTTTTGTTTGACAACTATCTATAAGAGAAGTAATTTTATAAGGGCTTGTTTGAATTGGAGGATTCTAACAACGCAGGGATAGGAAATACACAGTAATAGGATAGGAATGCATGTGCAAAACAAAGAATTTAAAAACACAGGATTTCTGCCAATCTGGGTGTTTGGTTCACAAAAATTGGAAGATCAGAGGATGCAAAGAAGCATGGTGAGATTAAGTCAAACCACAAGAAAATGTACGGTTATAATGCTATTATGCTACTATCTCTTAGTCTTGTCCTTCATGAATAGGAATTTGAAAAGGAGGACAAGTGGAAATTAAAATCCATACGGTTTTTATTTCAAGGAGACACTAAAGGAACAAATCCTATAGTTTTCCTTTTCTCCATTCCTTTGAAGCAAATGCATGATAGTAGTACCATAGGAAACTTTCCAATTTCTATGTTTTTCCTTCACTTTTCCTTTCAAGCACTGACGATTCTAGTAGGCAGGCTTGAGCAAGGAAAATCTACACTCAAAATATGTTTTTGTGCTACTTGCCTACTTCTACTACTTTGGACCCAGGCCACTGCCGTACTAGCTCAACTCCCAGGCCCATCGACAAATGCACAACTCAAACATGTAGAGATAAATAATGATGGCGTTCAAGAGAGTCCATCACTAATAGCTAAGTTGCATGGTACCTCACTGCTTGTCATATAGTAGGAGAAACTAATCGTATTTCACGTTGCTGCGTGTGCTCAGCGGACAATATATATATATATATATATATATATATAACATATATATATATATAACATGTAGAGTAAAAAAGAGATGCAACAAGTGTACAACCTCTTTGGCTAAGCCATGTCGATCTCAGTGTGATTGGGTTGGTCGGTGAGGATGATCCGGTTTACTTGGCTGTCGGAGGAGGGGACGAAGATCTTAGGCGTCTGGAGATGGAGCCCGGGGCACTGCTCTACTCTGATGGAGGGTTTCGCCGTTGGAGTAGCTCCAGTGAGTTGTACGACGCCAAGACTGAAGTAGGACAAGAGAGACAACGTTAACCTAAGTGGAATTCTAATAGCATCTCCAATAGGTGACGTAAACTAGATAACCACAAAGCACTAGATGTAAAATACATCAGCCGCTCATCTCTGAACTTAACTGTTGAAACTGAATTTAACTATCAAAACTGAACTTAACTATTGAAACTGAATTTTGCAGTCGAAACTGAATTGTACTGTGATACTTCCATTTTGCATCATGCTTCTATATTGATATTTATTGCATTATGGGCTGCTATTTCACATTATGTCACAATACTTATGGCTATTCTCTCTTATTTTACAAGGATTACATAAGGAGGGAGAATGCCGGCAGCTGGAATTCTGGGCTAGAAAAGGAGCAAATATTAGAGACCTATTCTGCACAACTCCAAAAGTCCTGAAACTCTACAGAATACCTTATAATAAATAATGAAAAATCCTCGCCAAAGATGAAGACCATGGGGCCCACACCCTTTCCATGAGGGTGGGGGGCGCGCCCCCTACCTCGTGGGCCCCCTGGTGGCTCGGCGATGACCATCTTCTCCTATATGAAGTCTTTCATCGAGAAAAAAAATAAGAAGCTACCTTTCGGGACGAAACTTCGCCGCCACGAGGCGGAACCTTGGCGGAACCAATATAGGGCTCCGGCAGAGTTGTTCTACCGGGGAAACTTCCCTCCCGGAGGGGGAAATCATCGCCATCGTCATCGCCAACGGTCGGCTCATCGGGAGAGGGCAATCTCCATCAACATCTTCATCAGCACCATCTCATCTCAAAACCCTTGTTCATCTCTTGTATCCAATTCTTGTCTCCAAGTCCGGGATTGGTGCTAGTAGGTTGCTAGTAGTGTTAATTACTCCTTGTAGTTGATGCTAGTTGGTTTAATTGGTGGAAGATCATATGTTCAGATCCTTTATGCATATTATTACCCCTCTGATTATGAACATGAATATGCTTTGTGAGTAGTTACGTTTGTTCCTGAGGACAAGGGAGAAGTCTTGCTATTAGTAGTCATGTGAATTTGGTATTCGTTCGATATTTTGATGAGATGTATGTTGTCTAGCCTCTAGTGGTGTTATGTGAACGTCGACTACATAACACTTCACCATTATTTGGGCCTAGAGGAAGGCATTGGGAAGTAATAAGTAGATGATGGGTTGCTAGAGTGACAGAAGCTTAAACCCTAGTTTATGCGTTGCTTCGTAAGGGGCTGATTTGGATCCATATGTTTCATGCTATGGTTAGGTTTACCTTAATACTTTTGTTGTAGTTGCGGATGCTTGCAATAGAGGTTAATCATAAGTGGGATGCTTGTTCAAGTAAGAACAGCACCCAAGCACCGGTCCACCCACATGTCAAATTATCAAAGTACCGAACGCGAATCATATGAACGTGATGAAAACTAGCTTGACGATATTCCCATGTGTCCTCGGGAGCGCTTTTCCTTATATAAGAGTTTGTCCAGGCTTGTCCTTTGCTACAAAAAGGATTGGGCCACCTTGCTGCACTTTATTTACTTTTGTTACTTGTTGCTCGTTACAAATTATCTTATCACAAAACTATCTGTTACCACTTATTTCAGTACTTGCAGAGAATACCTTGCTGAAAACCGCTTATCATTTCCTTCTGCTCCTCGTTGGGTTCGACACTCTTACTTATCGAAAGGACTACGATAGATCCCCTATACTTGTGGGTCATCAAGACTCTTTTCTGGCGCCGTTGCCGGGGAGTGAAGCGCCTTTGGTAGGTGGAATTTGGTAAGGAAAAATTTATATAGTGTGCTGAAATTTACTGTCACTTGTTACTATGGAAAGTAATCCTCTGAGGGGCTTGTTCGGGGTATCTTCACCCCGACCAGTAGAGCAAAGAGTTGCTCCTCAACCTACTGAACCTATTGAAAAATGAAATTCCT